>NC_092676.1:17288263-17591294 GCF_964355755.1 Antedon mediterranea
AAAGTACTTGTTTTAATCTATGTATAAGTGTGTTTATAATTAAAATTAATGAATTAGTTGCCGAGAAAATGCGATTTTAAAACGGTTCTAAAATCCCGTCGAGCCGATTTACGCGCGTTGAAAACCTCATCGGAAAATCCCCATCAGTTTTCAAAACACGATCGCACGATTACCATTGGAGCTAGCGGATTAATTTTTGTTGTATGTTATCAGGCTTTAAATAAGCTTTAATTTGATACGAAAATCGTCTTCTATAAATAGGTTTTTCGTAACGAAAAGTCAATTTTTGTGACAAAAATCCAATTTTGATTCACCGTTTATGGAAAAATATTATGGATTTTGGTATTAAATTATAGCTAAATCTACATTGAAATCGATAAAACATAGTTTACAAACGTATTGTGCATGGTAATTGAGCGAACTACATTTTAAAATGGTGCATGAGGCGTAAATCCCGTTCAAAATTTTAAAGATCCAACCATTATAATCCGGTGAATATTGTAGTGAGTAAAATATTGTACTCTAAAATACGCGCGTGTTTGTTGTGGCGTTTTCCGTTAAATACATTAATGCACCCTATCAGCGAATGGTACGTTCCATATTTTGAACACGTTGTTTAGTTTTCCTCGCTCGAGTTCGACCGGCTCGACGCGAGATGTGTGACAGCAGCGATGTCGAAGATTGACATGTCCTTTTCCGTCGTAGAATATCTGGTTTTACACATTAATTTAACAACTTAAAATTGATGTAATGTGCGGAAGATTTATTATGCAAGTATACAATGCAAATGCGTTAGGTTAAAATGTACCGAGGAAATTTATTAAGCTAATTTACCAACGTTACATTTGACTCTGTATACGGCGGCCGAAAGTCATTAACTGCGACCGAAATACTTTAACGGAGCGACTACTGATCGCGAGTAAGCCGTGACTTGGCCTAAACTTTAGCTCCGTATTTCAATTTAATAACGTAATAATACGAAAAGAAAACAATTTTTATAATGTTATATATACTATTCAGGTAAACAATTAATTGTTTTAATTAACATTGATTATTTTAAATGAGTTTATTTTGACCCATATTGTGCGTTTGCCTTAAAAGAGCATATCTTACTTAGCTTAGATTTGGTGTCATAATCATATGGGCCTAAAATCTTGTTTTACGTATTCAAAAGTTATATATAATAGTATTTATGATTGAAATTATAAATATAAAGTATATTAAAATATTCTAATAATTATACTTACTGAAAATTAGTGTAAAAGAAAGGAAACAGTACACACCGTTTTTAACATACTTTTTCATTTTTCTTTTTATAATTTTAAATTTCACCATTAAAAAAATTTTTTTTTTTCATATACACATCTAAAATATATTTATTAATGAAATATACACTACATTCTAACAAGTACAAAAAAAATTAAATGAATTAGTACAGTAGTTCAAAAGTTACAGATCATTGAAAAATTGCAGTTTTTTCATTTTTTAGGGAATTCCAGCAAAAATGGGCGTTAAATGCTTTCCTACCACTTTGCGGACCAATAATTTAAAAAATAGGTTTCGTTGAGGCTCCAAAAAAAATAGAGTTGTACAACTCTGTGATATCTATAGGTTTAACAAAATTCAAAACTTTTAACTAATTATTGTAAAAGTTATAACCTTTTAAAAATGCTTCCAATTTCAACTGCAAAAAACACCATTTTTAGGCAAAAAATCGTATATTTTTTTACCACTTTAAATAACCATAACTTTAGAACGGGTAATCGGATTTCAATCATTTAAATCGCAAAATGCTAATTACATTAAGTTCTTTATGATTAACTGAAAGAAAATGTAAAAAAATTAATCTGAATTTTTTCATTGGGATACCTATTGTCAGATTATCTACAGTACCGTATTTGTAGTCTATTATTTCTTTAGGCAGTTGGTCCAGAAATTGAAACACAATCTTCTTTCTTGGAATTTTGTTTTGATTGCTACAGTGTGAGCCTCTTTAGTAGAATATTTATCATCATGATTTACACTTTTTTTGCCATATTCAGCATTTTTGCCCAATGTTTAAAGTCTGGTTTTTTGAGTGTTGACAATGTGCGAGGCATGCGCGGCACGCCAAATATTTGTGCAAGGCATCATTTTATAATTTAAAAAAGGTGCGAGGCATATCTTAACGTGCTATTATGCTATATTATAGGCATAATAATCAATTATTTATATTTGTATAATAGGCCTAGCGTATCTAAATAGATTCAATACACTCAACATGTTTATTTTTATGTAACGATTGAACGGTTTTTTTCATTCAAGTCATATCGTGTCAAATTTTACTTTTACAAAAGTGCCCAAACTGTTCAAAAGTTGTGCATCCGTAATTCGGTATGTGCCATATTTTAAAAATCTGAATGACAGTCTTCAACTTTCGATAAACAATAATTGTTATAGCGACACTTATCATCAAATGACCGCCATGTTTGTTAGCATTTCGAGCGTGTTCACTTTACAATTAATTTAACATTCTCGAACATAGCAGAGTGAAAATAATATTTTGTCACACCCCCGCGCCTCGATCCGGTAGACCCGAGAGATGGAAAATCTCTCTTTACTATTTAGCAAGTAGCGGCGGAGTGATTCTGCCCTGAGAGGATTTGGCCTTGTGGCGATTCCCCTCCAATATAGCACGTGGTTTCAGCAGCAACGCACCTAGACTTCTCTCTGAGCGACATTCCATTCTCTAGGAAGTCAACACGTGTACCTCTCTCGCAAATAAAATGAACAGCGATGGCCAGGACAAGTTCAATAACTGGCGGTGAATAAAAGGGAACTGATATGCCGATCAAATAACATGCCGCAAAGAAAAAAAATTACGAGAGAATTCTGGAGCGCGTGTGAGAAAGACTTACGTCCGAAAATCATAATACTAGGCCAAAAATTAAACTTTAGCTAATATGCTTAGCCCTAACCTATAGGCCTATGCAGAAAATAATTTAATCAATTTTTATATAATAATAATTGGTGTAATATTTTAATAATGATACACTATTCCTGTTTTAGTAGGCTAGGTATATTACGACTTGTATTTATTGTTGTCCATTTAAATACTAATAAACCTGGCGCTATAGTTTCATTCGCTTGTATTTTTACTCCAAATTTGATAACTAGCTTTATCGTGTGAATACCACACATTAGAAGTATATCTCATGAGTACTTTAATGAAAGAATCACATAAAAAGTAACAAATAAATCCTTAAATTAATGATTTTACAGGCGTGTTCCTCGCACACTGTTCGCGAATGTTCAGTATTTTTGTTTCTACGATAATAGAGGACTAAAAGTCAGTGGAATCCGTCAATTTCTCATTGGTGAAAATACTGTAATAATGTTACCACTGATAGTGATACTGTTCTGTTTTCAAACAATAATAATCGATCCTAAATCAACATCACTACCTAGCCTAGACCAGGACATCCTACTAAGGATATTATGATGAATTGTTCTATTTTATTCTTTAAAAGGTTAACGAAACCGTGTACAGTATCAACAGTAACATTTTTCCTTACTGACTGACAAAATCTTCACCAAATAATGCGTTAAATATATAGATTCCACAGAGTTTTTAGCCCTCTAATTAATTTGGCTCTTTTGACGTTCCATAGAAACCAAAATATTGAACATTTAAAGTGTGTGAAATTCGCGAACAGTATGCGAGAAAAACATCTGTAAAATCACCAATTTAACGGATTTATTCTTCATTAAAGTAGGCCTATTAATTCTAAGGTGTGGTATTCACGATAAAGCATGGTTAACAAATTTTGTGTTAAAATACAAGGCAGGTGCAAAAGGGAACTAGCCTACTAGCGGGCCTAGGCCTAGACTACTTCAATTTCGGTGATTTCCTGCCTCGCAATTTTGAGAAATGATAAAATGATGCCTCGCATTTTTTTATGGTGGTAAAACGATGCCTCGCATAAATTTGTGACTTGCCTCGCGTGCCTCGCTGCCTTGCACTTTGTTACTACCTGTTTTTTTTTAGTCTTTGAAATGAGATTTGGTATTTTGGTGAATCTTTGATTTATTCAATATGGTCAAGCTTGTTATCAAAATTTGACAGAAAATAAATGATTTTTTTTATTACGGATGTTTTGTCATTAGTTGAAAGTCGCAATAGGTATTGTTACATAATATGTAGTGTGTGACCTAATAGTTAGGTCGAAAAAAGTAGGTTTAGTTTCTTTAAATGTCCTTTGTCTCACTCATCAACGAGTACAATTGTCAACTGGCAGTATTGATGAAAATAAAAGATTAATGTACAGTTTGCTAGACTCTATAAAAGGTGTAAGGAAATAGTAATGTACAGTATGAGCTGGTGAGCATGAGATGAGCATTGAAATTTTGCAAAAAAATACAGGCTTTTTCATTGGAGTGTGTCAGAAGATGCTAGATAAATAGATTATAAACTACAGTATATCCTGCAATAAAGGGCAAATTTGTCCCTGTGACTCACATCAGCCACACGAGTCTACAGTACTTAACATGAATGTCGCCCTTTTTTATCCAATATGAAGAAGAAACAAGAAACAATCCAAACTCACTTTTATGTAAGATGCTTTCAACCAAGTCTCATTTCATCATCAGTAAAATCCTACTGTAGCAGAGACCGAATTTCAACTGCAGAATTTAATAATGATTTCAGAATTAATCCTACAGTAATTCCTAACTGATGGAAAAATTATTAAATTGGAATTGTTTGGTGTTAGACTATATAATTGCACTCTAGTGGCTGTGAACATAATTCATATACAGTAGTTTAGTAGTTGTAGTTTTCAATGCAACAGAAAAAAGAAATTCAAAACTTGATTAATTGTGTCACTTTGTCCCCAGAAACTTGCAACTATTGTTGAATGTTATTTAGTATGACAGCCGTCGCTCAGTCCTTTCGTGATATTCTAAGCCTACAGGGACACGGTGCCTTTCAACGTGACCAGACAACAACCTGCATATGTAACTCGCGTCAAGCTTAAATATCAATGTGTCACATTAAATTTAGCGATCTCATTCTAATTTGAAAAAAAAACTGTTTGTGTAGTTTTACAATTAGGTTGAGTACTGTGAATATCTTGGTAAAACTGTACAGAGCACACTCTACCTCAATTTTTAAATTAAAGGAATATCAATTATCCAGGTTTTTGAGATCCAAACTGTCAATTAAATCATCAGCTGGTTTTTGAAGGTCTCAATTCATGTTTGCAAAACCTGAGACAACAATTTAAGAGATTGGAAACAACCATGATTTTCCCATTCATGTTTACAAAACTGGTATAAGCATACTCTGTGGTTTGTACGATGCAACACATTAAAGCTTTTGTCTCACATAGAACGCAACACAAGAATTTGTAATGTGCTAATCACAAGTAACAATTTGGATAGTGTTTCACTTGACTATGTTGCATGTCCATCCTTTCATTGCATCCTAGTGGGGACTAAGCTTTAGGCTCTCAGAAATTTTATCTGGCTGGTATTAGGAGAGACTTCCTAGCAAGATGCTTGACTGCTCGCGAATTGCTGACTGTGTTCATCATCTTACACTCGTACATTATGATGCTCCTCTCACTATGCCTACACCCGCTGCGGCTTCTACAGTCCTGGATGCTCTGTCCCCGGCAGTTCTGTAGGCCATCGTGGCAGCAGTGATAGCATAACAGAGGGAGATGTCCTCTGTATAGACCTCTCCTCTCATCGGCCTTTCCCCAGTTCCATATATAGAACTATGGTCCCCGCCTCAGGCGTCTGGGTCTGAGGGTCCGTCCATTGCCAGAGGTTACGAAAGTGACACGACGATGGTCACGCTCTCTGACAAGGAGCATGCGGAAGAGCGTGAGGGACTGGAGGAAGAGGGCCTGCAGGCATTGGTTAACCGGATGGTTCCAACAGTACTCGAATTCCTATGAGTCGACCACGTGCAAAGTCAACAAGACTGAAAATTGCAATGCACTTTATCAGTCACACCTCCACTATCAATTCACATGCATCAGTTGCATGTGGTTGCATAGGTGTTGTATACAGGTAGTGTCAGCTAGGTGGCGAACACAGTCAACATTCTCGCCTCATCGTTATCTCCACAAACATCACACCAGTAGCCACAGCAGAGCTGAAGGTAATGGATACACAAAGCTCGTTGTAACTTGTCTCCCACCGCCAACTAGTATCTACAGTAGTCCGGTGCTACACTGGCTAATGTCGGTTTATCCAGGTAAGGTAGGCACGAAATAGACTACACAAACCAACAGTGGTGTTGGTAGTCTATGAGTGCTAGCTTACCTGGATAAACGCCCTCCCGCCGTCCCCCTTAGACAAGAGGTCTTGCGAAATGATGATGGTGGTTTGTGGGGAGGCTCCCACTTGAGGGCATAGTTCATGGACTATACCATTTGTGGAGAGGGGTGTTCAATGAAAATTTATACTTTTCGAGGTATATCTCGCTCTTCGAGGAGAAAGGCTATTGTCGGTTTATCCAGGTAAGCTAGCACTCATAGACTACCAACACCAATGTTGGTTCAATGTGTAGTATTTAATTCAATATGTGAG
This sequence comes from Antedon mediterranea, assembly GCF_964355755.1. Classification (NCBI taxonomy): domain Eukaryota; kingdom Metazoa; phylum Echinodermata; class Crinoidea; order Comatulida; family Antedonidae; genus Antedon; species Antedon mediterranea. Next base: position 17,294,843 of record NC_092676.1, read on the forward strand.
GTTTCTAACGAAAGTTTATTAATCATTTATTAATGCTAAGTTTATTGCAGTCATTAATGGTCATTAAACTCATGCATTCTGTCCATTTATTGTTATCCATACCTCACTAAACTCTGGAATAATTAACACAAAATCAATTTAATTCAAATCTTTAATATCAAACTATGCAAAAGAACCATATTGTCGTCTTGATTTCTTCGACAATTAAAAAAAAACCCATCCATAGATAAAACAAACTACAAATCTGTTCTTTGTAATTCAAACTATACATTTATCATTACCTTTTTAATAACTTTTTAATTCAAAATTAAATTAATACAAATACATTGATAGAAATCAGGTTAACAATTCTGTTGTCTTGACTTCAACAGTAATAAAAAATCCAAATCAAAAAACTAGAAATTTAATGTTTAAACATTCATATGTACATAATAACAATTATCCTGTATTTAAAAAGCGCCTTATGTTGTGAAACCTCTCCGGTTATTTTGTGATCTAACATGTATATAAACATACTACTGCAATGCAGCTTAAGTACTGTAATCAGCGCAAAGGTTTGTCTTGACTTAACTTGTTTATACACCTGGTTGGAGATAGGCAAACATACAGTAAGTAAAGTGTCTAGGATAAAAATGTTTGTTTTTAACCCACAATCCCATGATAAATCGTCTTCAAACAAATTACCATATTCAGTGTATGTGTTTCTATTAAAATTTGATTATAATGGAGAGTGAATGTATTAAATATTTTATGTATGTTTATTCCAGTGTTTGCATTAATATCAAATCTGTGTATTAATGCTATTTGTTGATGTATTCTATTCTATTCTATACTGTAAATAAATAATACTACTAGTGATTACATGATGAACTCAACAATATGGCCAAATATGAAACAGTATGTGTTAATCTGTTGTTGCTACTTTGCTTTCTTAGGGTTTTTAAAGAAATGTTAGTATTATTAATTGAAATGTAAATTGTTAGTACAAAAATTAAGAAAGGCTAATAATAATATGTTAGAGATATTCCGTCAAGTCAACTTAAAAAAATTTAACTTAATGGCAGATTTGAATTTGAGTAAAGAAAACAGCAAACATTTGTTATAAGGCATTGTCTCAGTGTATATTCCAAAAAATGTTATTTTGCCATAGTGAAATAGTTTAGCTTAGGCCTGGCAACTTCTGGTATAGTATGTAAATAATTTACTTTCAATACATTTAGTATTTGTAAGAGGTGATGCAGTAGTTGGTAAATGTTTTTACAAGTTTTATTCGAAAAGAGTAGGGGATCGTCTCCCGGTGTGCTGATCTGGTAGGCGCTGCACTGCTGACTGCCGTGGGTCCGTGGAGGGCCTAATCCGAATTTCCTCAGTTTCTAGTTATTAAGCTTGAGGACAAATATTAATACCTTTACCTTACCTACCTTATTCTACTCTAAACCCAACTATCAATTGTTAATGTCGTCATCATGTTGCCACTACAGTATATTAATTGTAAAAGAGTCCAATCTGTACTATAGAATGATTACAATCATTTATTATCAAAGTCCTTGGAGGGTTTATTATTTAGACAGTGTTCTCTATCAGAATGGATAGGTTTTTTTTTCTGAATAAAACTAAAAAGAATAAATGAATTATCTGCTTTTGGCTATGCACGAATATGCAATTTTTTACTTCAATGAGTTTGTGAAGTTCATAAAATGTTTAAAAGATTATGTGTGAAAAATTCAAATTGTTAGTAAGTATTGATTTTAGATAAAAAATAAGACATGTTTAGTTGTATTTCTACAGAGTTCTACAGAAAAGCAAAAATATTGATGTTTTAAATTTGTTTTCTTATTTTTTTGCACATTCTATTTTACTATGTCGATTTTACATTAAAATAATTTTTTTAAATTACAAAAATGCAAAGAGTGTGAATTTTATTAAATCTCAAGTTTTGGAAAAAAAATTGGTGTCCTAAGGACATTTATTAAACTTCTTTTTTAATATTAAGAATTACATATATTTTCCTGCTGGCAAAATATATTGTTGAGTCCGTAATTCTCTTTGACCAAAAATTAGGTCCGAGAAAAATAAAATTATTGTTCTTTTTTATGTATTTTTAAGTGAATTCTTTTAAAGTGCATAATTTGATAAAAACTGCAAAATTGCCTTAAAAACTTTAAACTTTAAATTTCTTTGCAGATCTTGCGAATCCCAAGTCTAATCGTAACAAAACAGCTGGATTTACTGACCAGGAAAGACAAGGTTTCACAGATCTTCTGGAAGCTGGATTCATTGACTCATATCGACATCTGTATCCAGAGAAAACTGCCGAGTACTCATTCTGGACGTATATGATGAATGCTAGAGCTAAGAACACAGGCTGGTAAATATCATTCCATAAATTATTTTTGCACATGATTAGCAGCTTTTCATTTCCTTTAATTATCAACTTGTCATTTGATGGATGCTGGTCAAGAAATTGCCCACTCCACTCTCCCATCACAACTTGCTGGTGTCTCAAACCCGGATTTTCTTCAGGTCCAAATGTTCGGAAATCAATTTTTGCTATTGAAATTTCATAATAGAAAACCATACTTTGCAAAAAAAAATACAGGGAGATCCCCTAACACCATGACTCCTCCCTAAAAAAAGATGACTGCAATTTATATTAGTAATTTTTCTAATCACAATCAATAATTTGGAATGGTTTTTCATAGTTTACCAATACCCAATACATGTTTTTTTTTTTTATAATTCCGGGCTTCATAAGAATAACTTGGATCTTTATACTATACAATACACTTCTCTGCATCTGTTCACTCTCATAAAAAATAACCATTTTATTATCGAAAGTTATCTAAAATAATTTTACAGTTTTCGAAAGCACATAAATACAGTTTGCTTTAAAATTCAACCTGTTTGCAATGAAAGAGTGCCCAAAGTTGATTTAGACATATGTATGTAGGTTTTTCCTCAAAGGGATTATATATTAAACTAGAGAGTAAACTCCAATTTTATCACCTCTAAAAGTTATTCACCACAGAATTGGTAAACAGACACACATAGTTTTAACTTGTGCTGTCTACAGTAGCCACAGTACGCACCACTACTGTATATGTGATGAATTTTGCTGTGGGTATCAATCCGTTGGCATCACTTCTCTGTGGCCTGGTTTACTCTCTAGCAGTTATAGTATCTTGTATACAGTATTTCCACTTCAGTCAACATTTACAGTTGTTTTTTTAAACTTAATATTTGATTCCTCATTTATCTTTATATCTCAGCTAGACATCAAGTCCAGTTCTTTGACTGAGATTATTGTAAAACCATTATTTAATTACTAATTTCAATCAAACGTGTCAATCGCTGGTCTTACCATAAGTCTGTATCTAATTTATATTCTTTGCCATCACATACATAGTTTGTTTATAATGACTATTAAAAGAGCTTATAGTTTGTATCTTAGTGTTTAAATCATTAATTTAATGTTTTAACTTTATAATTTTAATTTGCATTTTAAAATGTCAATATAGTTACAATGCAATAAAATAAAATTGGTTATCCACACTTGGCGGATAACCCCTTGTTATTGTCAGGATCTTTTTTTTTTCCATCCTTTAAAACCTTTACTTTACTATGTAGTGTTTTACCCATCCAAACCTTAAACAATATTGTTATTCATAGACTTGTATAAAATAGTCTGACTTTGAATCACATAGTTTTCAAACTTTTTGAAAACCAGGTCAGAAAAATGAGTTTTCATTTGCTCTACTCTGTCCGTTTTAATCAGTAGAAATATTTGTGTGTTTATTTTTTTGTTCAATTCTACTTTTAACTACATACAAGCTAATAAACTTGTATTCTCGTGGTATATAATTGCAAAATATAATATGATCAATATCATCAGACAATATTGCGTCAAGTTCTACATGAAAGACAGGTATTTATTATTTAGATTTTCTTGTAGAATTGGTATCAGTTCGTTGAAATATACTACTTCCTTGCATACTTGTGGCATCAATGACTTATTTGAGTTGAGATAAAGATTGTTGATGCAATCCTTCCATTATGGTAATCTGAATTATTCCATTTTTCTACTTTAGTACTTTTATATAACTATAATAGTACAATATAACATAACAATTATTTAGTGATCACGATTCAACCTCTGAATTATCCTAACTAACTGCACTAAGTAAATGTCAACGTCACATGGCATTTTATGCAAATTAGCGTACCATAAACAAACCTGTAACTGTACTGTTACTGTTGTTAAATTACTGTACTGTATGTATGTTTTTTCCATGAAAGAAATCCATGAAATCTTAAAGGTTATTGTAAAGATTTATTTTATAATAAACAAGCACGAATGTGCGATACTCGGTACAGCAACAAAAGATTAAAGCTGTAATGATGTCATAAGACCGGATGTAACGTCACATACACATCGCCTCGCTACCAAATACGGCTATACGGTACCATCTTCGAGACATGATATGGCTGCATCCGGTTTAAAATTTAAAAATCCGGCTCTTATAGCTTTGAGGATATGTCCCTGTACATTCATGCCAAATCCCAGCTCAATACTACGAATAAGGGAGGTGTAGTACTTTATAAATCGCACTTTTTACTCAATAGTGTCCAGATGGAAGAGGAGAAGATGAGAGAGTACTAGACTCGGGTACCCCGAGTAACAATACGGTAGACATTTTTATCCCGGAGCTACCCTTTAAAGATGTATTGTCCCCCTGAAAATTTTTTTTCAATTTTATTTTTGTTGAATATGCCATTTTAATATCATATAATAGTTATCCACTTTTACCAAAAATTGGATCAAAAACAAAATTGTTTACCTGAAAAACTGTAATTTAAAGCAAAAAATAGTCAAATTGGCTGCCAGCCAATGGATTTTTGGTTGAATTTAACCATTTATTTTGTCATTTTGTAAATGAAAACATAGTTTGTTTTCGTTTTTTTCTATAGAAGTGATTAACTTTATTAAAACTACAAAATAACATATTCAAAGTTTGATGTAATTAATCTTCATTTTTCATGTTTTTGAGTGGAGTTGTGACATGTTGGTTATGATGATTGGCTACCACCTGGGTTAAATTCCAGTCACATGTCTGTCAGGATTTTTTCTAAGGACAAAATTACAACTCCGCTCCCAAAGACTTGTAATAAGACTTTGTTTATGTAGAACATCTTTTGAACCTCCGAGGGTCCCTAATGATCAGCAATTTCTGGATGGATCACCCTCATTAAATATGCCATGGTAAAAAAAAAAAGATCAATCTTTAAAGTGCATGTTCACTTTGAAGTCTAACACTGACAGCCTGATTATAAACAATTGTGAGCGTCTTTTATAGAGCCAAAGTATTTAATATTTTTGTTTAAGTATTTCTACATGTGTATATATGCATTTATTGAGCATTAGTTAGCATTTACATTTTTTTTTATCATCTCCATGAGACTTTTATTTTAGCAATTTTACAAATTGGAATTGAGAGTGCCATCATTTAAATGCAGCACACATATAAGCTTTATTTTTATGACAAGTTAAAATGGATTAAAATTTACAGCATTCTGCATCATGTAACCATTAGAGTCACATCAGTTCTGTTTTATTCTGAATTAGCATGAATTTTATAAATGGAAAAATAAGACCAACAATGACATAGACCTTAATTTGACACTAGCATCCTATCATCAATAAACCAGGTTTTAAGTTGTACAACTTTTCACATGATAAGCTCAAACACTTACTTTTTTTCACAGGGGCAGATCCAGACTCGCAATTTTCGAAAGCTAAAATTAAAATTATGAACTACTATTTTATACATACTATTATATTAAATGTTAATGCTTCCTTATAAAAAAAAAAAGTGTGGATCCTGTTTCACGCAAAAAAAATAATGTATACATGTAATGTATTGTTAATATTGGTTAATATTTCAAGTTAAACTTTATTGTATGAGCTACCTGTAAAGCTTTATTATGTGAATTTTTATGATGGTTATACTGCTTATGCCTACTAACTGTATGTATATGTTTTTCATTTTGATCTGTACAATTTGTTTCTTTGGCTGCTGTTCAATTTTTTTTTAAATAGAATACATTGAATATACTTATTTCCTACTAAATATCTTTGTCCAATATCCATATGCTTTATGAGAAATCTGTATGTTTGTGTATAATATAACCCCCTGAGTATGAATTAAAAATTATTAAGCAAAAAAATAAATCTTTTAAAGAGAAAATAAAGTATGTTTCAGTTTTATTACGTCTATCCATAAAAAAAGTTATTCCTCAGCATTTCACAAGCCCCTGTGGGCATCCTGCCTTCTTTTTAATATCATGTTTTATTATATTGTAACGTTATATTGTATAAATATTTTTTTATTTCTTTTTTACAGGCGTTTGGATTACTTTGTGTTATCTGAGAAACTGCAGCCTAGCTTGTGTGACAGCGTCATCAGAACCAAGGTGTTTGGCAGTGACCATTGTCCTATTACATTGTTCCTTGCGTTGTGATCTTACCTACCAGTCTCTAATGCAGATATGCAAATATGGTGCTCACTCTCACTGCCTCGTTATTTATGTTTGCAAGTACCTTGCCCTCCGACCACAGTAAGTACATTGGACTAATAATATCGAGTTTAACAAACTGTACTATACAAACTGCAGAAGATACAAATCAACTTTGTTTCTGGTTCTATGTTTCATCAAAACTAAAAACAATGATACTCTTCTGTTATAATGTTTCTTCATACTGAAATGAAAAAATCATTTTGTTGTGTTTAGCAAAAAAGGCTTCTTTATTTGAACCATTTTAATGCAAAATATGTTACTGTTGACTACATTGTTGGGTATACAGTGAACTTTTCCTTGTTGTCATGATTATTTTTCTAATGACTCTCGGAATTCATAGAAGATAATACTCCTTTAATTCTTTGGTTCCTGTTGTATCATTTTGAGAAATGTAGTCTCTTTAAAATCACAGTATAGGCTATAACAATGTGCTTCCATTAAAATTGAATTGTGGTGAAGTCTTGACATCTTTAGTTGATTTACCAATTGATCCTCAGAAGATAGTTTTTTTTTCTTTCATTGCAAACTTCAAAAGAACCAAATGTTGCGTTTAGGAGTTTACTCTTTTAAAATCGCAGAAGATGGCTACCATGGAATGTCATTGTATTCTACAAAGTAGAAGAATTTAATTCCTTATACCAATGTTTTCTTTCTTACATTTGTCTTAAATGGAAGTGCACTTTGAAACCTATGAATACTACTACAGTGTGTTTTCTATTTTCTTGCTGTATTTGTCCTAATACAGTGGAAGTGTGAACCACTTAAGGTACTGCTCTGGCATTGTACTATTAGAAGATGTACAAACAACCAATTTACACTAGAATGATAATGATCAATGGTAAATATACAGTATGCATGCATTTTTTTTACATAAAACAAAAGAAATTTGAAAGATAATCATTTATGTTGTATTTGATAAAATAATATTTTTTAAAATTACAATCAAATAACGTCATGATAATCGTTGTATTGTCACGATATTATTGCTCTTACTAATCATGATGTCATTTGATTGGAAGTGTGAAAATATTATTTTCATGAAAGATGGCATAAATGAATATTCTATAGTTCTAGAATGAACAGTTTTTATGTTTCTTTTGTTTTATGTATGAAAAATGCATATTTGTCTATTTATCGTTATCGTCGATCGTTATCGTCCTAGATTAAATGGGCCTTTATAGCAGTGAAAAATATTACATTCTTACAGTGTTTTATTGTACTTTCCAGGGAAAATTAGATCCAAAGGACATACCAAGACAAAAATTACTTATGTTATACATACATTTTGCATTTAACCATATACAATGTGTATGTGTGTATGCTTTTTCATAATGTCATCAAAGAGACAAGATAGAACAGAGAATATCATCAGTCTTATCATTATTCTACTGCATGGTTTTCTTGGAAACACATACAAATCTGTTTTACTATCACATGGTAATCCTCATTAAAACCAAGATATCAATGTCCTTTTTAATAGTAGACCCAGTTGTTGTAGTTTGTTAAGATCACGCTGAAGAAATCGTCCTATTTCTGCAGTACTGTACTGTTATTATGCTTTTAATATGTTGTTTTGTATCGATACTGAAACACAATTTGCCATGTTTTCAGTTCATTGATTTTCTTATTCTGTATGCAGTAGTCACTTGTTACTTACAGCGCTTGTTTTTATATGTTAATTCCAGTTGTCTTTGCAACATTAGTATTTTTTTATGTCTGAGTTTTATCACGCAGCAGTAAATGGCAGCTGCTCTAGACATTTTTTAATTTACCAAACATTATTATCTGTTTTTGGTTTGTAATTTTGATTTAAGTTACGATTTATTAACACAATTCACTTAAGAACCAAGATGGATTACTAAAATATTTTAGGGCATCATTTTATCTTTTCTATGATTACACTGTGTATTTATATTTAAGAGACTTGTATGAAACTAGTATTAATAAAATACATACTTTTGTCGTGGTTTCATTCCATGCAGCAAGTAATCTTTAGTTCCGTTATGATTACAATTCATTTTTTATTATTCATCATTCATTTTTATCTATTTTGCTATTCTACATGAATAACCTGCATTAGTATCTGGTTGTTTTGTTTAAAAATGTTCCCATGTTTTCCAATAGAATTTAAGGGTGCCCACATCCACATCTGAAACATCACTTTATCATGTGTGCCTGATATAAATTCTTTATCGAATATTTACATTTTATCAAATTGAATCAAATTACTGTAATTATACCTTATTTAATAACTGTATTTAATAGCGTGACATTTTTTCTAATTAAAGACCGTTTTCAGCGAAAATTCTGAAATAAGCATGTAGGAACTTAAACCGAGGATATGTATCATTTACACAGACATAGAAAACAAAACTGAGCTATAAGAATCAAATTTTAAAGTACTTTCGATTTCCGATTATCTAGGACCTATGTGTTAATATTTCGTCTGAACCTAGAAACCACACAGGCTGTCAAGGAATAGAACGCGTCCCGAATACCAGGTAAAGACAGGACCAGTCAGGAAAGAATGTGAGATGTCGACCCTTCAATATGATTATAGACTGCGTTTGTATACGTATGCATTGCTGAGGGAATAAGATGGTCACTCTTCTCAATAAAAAACTTGATTTCGCTTGATTTAATCCTGGTATCTTACACTCACAAATATACCTTGGAGAACACCCCGTCTCAATAACTCGGAAAAGATCTTATGACAACCAAACAGTTCCCTTTTCTTGAGAGTATAGATTTAGACATTATGATTGCGAAACATACACAAATACGTAGGATCGTTTAAACAAGGCTTGACATGCTTCTAGAATACTCAATATTATTTAGGGACCAAATTGAAGTTATACCACAGTTGTGTCCAAACTTCTACATGGTTCAGAATGCTGCTGAATTACAACAAATGAAATCAATCAGCCGTCAGTCTTTCACATAAAGAACCTAAGAAGACCTAATATTTTCAACTAAGAACTCTTTACTCAATGAGAAAAGAAAAGATACAATACTCAATTGGTCATCTGGTGAGAAAAGAAATGGCCGTATTTCAAGGACAGCCCTACACCAGAAGGAAAGAGGAAACAAGAAGACCCACATCTACCTGGTGAACTGTAGGAGAGCAGCTGAGATTAAATTCGACCTGGAGAGAGTTCTTGGACCAAAATAGACAGGAGTGAATGTCCTTCGTTAAGTAAGTCCTGACTCCCCTTTGATAACCTTTGATCCCCTTGAATGACATGACCTACACTTGTACATACAGTAGTTTGTCAAATTGAAAGCTCACTATATGGTAGGCAATACAACATTATTGAGTCGGCATATACTTAGTGTTTAACAATTAATATAGGCCTACTTTGAATATTGAAGCTTGGTTTTAATGTTTATTTCGAAGTTGTTATTACCTAAGAGGTATATTTTTGTCTGCGATATTTATTTGTTAATTCGTTTGTTTTTTTATGTGTTTGTTCGGAATAACGTCCTTTACCAAATTTAGATTTGTGACTACAATTGAGTGCGATTACATTATTGCAGACAATCTTTTAATGAAGCTTATAGTTAATGCTAGAATAAATTCATAATGCTTCATAATGTTTTCAGTATTAAGAATACAATATCCAATATAATCATCTGAGTAACAGAAAAAGATCAATGTAGATTCGGATTAACTTACATGAGCCGCTCGCACAGAAACTTTTAAGACGTGTTTTATAGTTATAGATCCACCACATTATAATAATGCCACGTCAATCAACATTCTATCAGAAAATGATATAGTATTTTTCTGACTTTGTTTATAGATAGAAAATGTGTCTGAAAACAAGATAAGGTGAAAGGAATACCAAAATGTTAACAATGACTATATGTAACAAAAATATATATGATCTTCAATAAAATTGATAACAGAAAGATAAAAAGAAGCAAAGAAAAAAACATAAAACCATGTTAAAGATGTATATACTAAGTTTTATTTATTACTATTGGTAGATATTACGTGATATTAAAAACAAAAATAGAAATGATAGAAAATATTTGATGAAACATGGCGTAAGCTACAAAAGAAAAGAAGAAAAAAACATTCTATCAGAGAAGAGTGAGATAAAAATCTAGATAATGGAGAAAGTTTCAACATATTTGAACCAAGCAAACCGGTTGAAAGGCAGCATTTCGTGTTACACTTTCACATCTTTTCACTGATCCGTGATGACGTAAACATGATTGTTTCATATCTTCAAAGGTTTCAATACCAGTAAAAACGAAGGAAAGGAAGATGTTTACGCATATATATATATTGATATTCAACGAATATTCGACCAAACAGCCATCCTTGTTTTTAACCAAATATCGTAATCAGAAAATGCATATCCTTGAGTTTTGCTTTTTAAATGTTGCCACACAAATAGGCATACGTCATATCAGAATGGATCATTTGCCATAATGGTGTTGTTTATATAGCAAAGTTTCTTCCTTGTTTACAATACGCAAATGAAATAATAAGAAAGGTTCCAAAGCGCCTGCGGGCGTGTTCGCTCGAGTACGCAGCGTGTTTTTTTATGAAGTAGAACGTGGATTGTATCCGAGTTGAACAGAAAATATTGATGCCTAGAGGTCGTTATTTTAAGTAGGTTACATATATCGCTAAACTCAATCTTGTTAATTCTATGAATAGCTAATTCATGCCTTACTAATGTGTTAATTTATTTGCATATATTTGAGTGAAAGAAAATGTAAAACCTAATAAATCTATTAAAGCAAATCAAGTAAAACGCACTAAACTCATTGAGTGATGTAACAGGCGATAAACTTATTGAAAGTATGCTATCGATCACGTCATCACTAAGAACTATGTGCTGTTTCATATTGCACAATTATGAATAATCAAATCGGCTGCATTTTGATAGAAATCGGCTTTTCGAAAACTCACAAAAAGCATGATTTCAGACAATTTTAATCTACCAATTAATAGTGGACCACTCATCGCATTATCGAAGCCATCTTTCTGAAATTGAAAGAATTTTTCGATATATTTATGGGATTTGATTTCTTTGGAAAAAATAAAATGTCTTCATACATAATATACCCGGAATGATCAAAGGTTACTGAACAAACTACAAAACATTCCAGAACATATCGTATTCAGTTCAAAGTTGATTGTCTTTGAGTTACCGTCTCGTTTTATTTTTTTCTATATATGAATTAATAGTTAAAATTATTCTCTTCGTTTATTGAACTACAATGAATAGTACAACATGCTTTATTAGATTCGTTTAGTACAGTTGGTACACGTAATTCCAATTAATATTAATAAGCTCAGACTCCGTGATGATTTGGACAAATATAGTTATTTTGCGTTTATGTTCGTTTATCACGAAGAAATTACATGAGTTGATAAATAATTAGTATGCAAATAAGTAATTAATTAGATCGCTCTTGACGCCACATGTCCGTACATGTTTCTTTTAATTTTGAATAAAATCTCGAGAGTTTAGTAAATGAACATTTAACAGGTTTTCGCTCGTTTAAAAGAACTGTATTGCTTTGCAATAATGAAAACAGCAAATGTTTGATAGAAAAGGCAATATCTGTCGTACATATGACTTAGAACCCCCTTTCAAAACTGGAAACTAGCAGAGAAATGACGGCTTTTTGTGGCAAATCCTACCTTGCCAACAAGAAAATCGTCTACTAGTCTCCGGGCCTCAATCTATTTTTTCTTCATTTGTTTCCTGAGAAAAGAATCCCATGTGAAAATTCTGGCTACAGGCTTGGCCTAGAATAATGTTATCATTTCCTCGGCCTTAATTACAAGTAGAAATGCAATCAATTGATATTGTCTTGGCTTAACAATATTCACTGAATATATTAACGATTCACCACAAATTTTGTACAAAGTTCGTCATGACATGAAAATGTAAAGTAATATACAATAACGCTACATCTACGTGTATTATAAATCATGCGGAAAGTTTTACTGACGTTTTGAATCATATTAATACATTTCATGTAGAATTTTATAAACAATCGTTAGTGTTATAAATCATTCAAAGATCGAATTACAGAATGTATTTATCAACAAGTGGTGGAAACACAATTTTGGAATGAAAGCGTGCATATCAATGATAATAATTAATGAGACAGGTTCATGTTAGCAAATTTACGACTTCAAAATGTCGAATGGATACCGGTTAATAATTCGATTTGAATCCTCCTGACAGATACTACGTAGGAAATGAAATACACCGCTTCAAAGTCCCGCTGATATCGTTCGCTTGAAAAGAAATTTCAACCAAATCCAGGTAAATCCCTGTCTTTTACGTATGTGCATGAATTTAAGAATGCAGTGTCATGTATTGTATGGAATTTACATCATACATAATTTTGCATTATTTGTCATTTCAAAAGCCATACTAAACTATGTATTTTCTAAAAATATTCAGTACATTAGTAAACATTTAAAGAAACTTTGAATTCCGAACTAAAAAGTAATTAAACCAATGATTGTCCGATTCTCAGGGATTGGCTTCGATCATTTCCAAACATCTAGGTTAACACATTTGGGATGTACACTGCAGTTGAATATATAATTTAGAAGTTCTAGAACATTTGCAGGACAGTATAGGTACTATACTGAAAAATGTACTTTTGATTTTGTAAATTTTAGCCTGATATTCCTGAAAATTGTGATAATTCGTCGAGAAAAAAACCCCGAAAATTATATTATATTAATTTTAATTAATTTTAACACTTAAAAGTGTTATATACTTGGCAAAATACAGAGGGCGTTCTATTTAGTATTTGGGCCCATGTTGAAGATACATACAACTCGAGATATTAATACGATTTTAATTTGTCACGTCAACGGTATATCTTGAGACTTGAAAAGTATGTAATATCCTTAGCAATCTTTTTGTAATGGATGCAATTAGTTTTGAAGTTGATCTAAAAAAAACTTTTCCCCACTATATTGTAATTACTGTACCGTCTTTCCAAACGTCCTGTCCAGTGCAGAACCAATTAAAACCGCTGTTAAAATAAAAAGAAAGGCCTTTATTGTTAAGGTAAGGTTGGGCTAATGATCTATGATAGATGCTTTAAATGCGATCGATACATAGTTCCACTGATATTAAATTGCCTAGTATAGGCCTACAATACTGAAAATCGGCTATCTATTTATAAAGCTTATTTGATTTGTTATGTGACGTCATACTTGATTTTTACCCCTTGATTGATGTTATCGTTGGGACTCTTGTAGACATGTTGTCTAACTTCGATCTCTTAAAATGCTAATAGTTATCACATTTTAATGATTTTTTTTCATTTATAGACTCAATAAATGTTAACTTTCGTCACTCCCACATGAAAAACGATTATTTTTATGAATTTTAATCGTAAACCTGCTCAATTTAATTTAAAGAATGCAAAGATGTAAGTTATAACGATCGAAATCAATAACTATAAGAATATTTATCAACTTACTATTTTTTATTGCACTTGTTATGTGATGAAATGATATATTCATGAAGAGAATTTGTATTATGATTATTGACAGATTTAGTTATCGTTTGATTGATTGATTGATCGATCGATCAATATTGATTGATTGGTGGTGGTTTGATTAATAGTTGGATGGTTTGGTTTGATGGTTTGCTAGCTTGTTGGAAGATTGGCGCATTGCGGATGATTGATTTTAAGTTGTAGACTAGAGTTTTGCTAGTTTGGAAGTTAGCAATAACTAGTTACAATCACTGTTTTTTTTTTGTTCTATTAGTTGATTAATCGATTTAATCATAGGAAGTTAGAGATCAGATGTGTACGAGTAAATCAAAGGCTTAAGCAGTTGTTGAAGCGGTAACCTACAATAGTACGGTAATGCGTACGATACAGTTGTTATGAAATATCTATGGATTTCGCTAACTTCTTGCAACTGAGATTAAAATGCAATTAACAGTGACATTGACTTACTGCCATCTATTTCAACCCGTAATTATTCAGTTTCAAATATTTAGTTTCAAACAGTACGATTAGTTTTAAGTTTTTCTGCTTTTATAAGTAGTCTGTGTAGTCTCGTTAAAAATAGGGTTAATTACAAACGTATCAAATGCATTTAGGTAATAGACGTCATTAAAAATACAAACGTTTTATTTAGTGTGCAACATTTTACAGTTATGTATAATTGTTAATTACAAATTTACAATAACGGTAATCTATATTTACTGCATTTTAGTTCACCGAACCGCTTATTCAGTCCCATCCGATCCTGCACCTGTCACTGGACAGATTCTAACTGACTGTCGCAAGTCATCTAGATACGAGTAGAGCTGTATTAAATACTTTTAATTCCAATGGCATTCCACGTATATTCCACGCACTCAATAGGCCTAATTATGTTAGGGAAAATTATGATCATCAGGTTTTTTTTTGGGGGGGGGGGGGAGGGCGGGGTATGGGTATGGGTTACTTTACATAAACCAGGGAACAGCTATTTAAAATAGAATCAGGGATCGAGTACAGCCATGATTCATTCGTCCGTAATTTTACGTTGAGAATAATTGTTTCGTGTTTACAATTAAAATTGTTTGTATCAATATCAATATACTTCCACTGTAGATAGTAATCGAGGATTGTATAAGTTTATTATTTTCAATCGATTTATTCTTGTGTCGAGGTGACGATCATTTCTACTCAGTCATTACCATGCTGTAGATGGTTAGCCTGGGTCAATATGTTATACTAAAACTATGTGTTCAATGACCCTTGTACTATGATTTCCGTGTAGCCATTCTGTAAGGTTGCTTTCTTATAAACCAGACAACGGGTTCCGAGGTTTCTGTACATTTAATTCTCGATTCCCAGTGCTGTATCTCTCCACGTACTATCTATTTCCAAAGTATCATAGGAATATTTGGTAATACAGCATCAAATGTGGTGCCTGTATCATGTAAGGTTAGGTTAAGGGTTAGGTTACTACTAGATACATGTGAAACACATGTGATGTAATACCAAATATTCCTGTGATGCTTCGGAAATAAATACAGTACCGAGAATCGGCTGAACGTACATGTATTGTTTTAAAACTGAATATAGGCCTGTATAAATATACTATAGTATAAAGCCTATCTCCAGATATATTAAGGTTATAACATTTTAAAAATTAACTAAATATTCTGGAGGCTAATTGATCAGATAAAAAAATAAAAAGAAAACAAAAGAACATAATTTTTTTAAAGAAAGCTACATAGGCCTACACATGTATAGTTTCAGTTTGGTATTCTATACTTGTGCTGCTATATGGGCATCAAAATGGCAACAAAGAGTCAGTAACGAAGTACTGTGTGGCTCTTTTGAACAGAAACAAGAGGAAGAAGACTGCAGGACACTGTCTTCGCAATAATAAAGAATTTCAGATGTTCTGCTGTGGCAGCAAAAACATGGGCTTGCAAACCAAGAAATAGACTTGCTCCAAAGTCTGTAGTTATTTCGAGGTTTTTCGATGTTTTTCTGAAAGTTTCCAATCTCAAGTAGTAGGCCTATACGTATGAAAAGCCATATATGCCAAAATATTTATCTTTTTACTAACATTAAGTCAAAACTCCGTCTGGAACCCAGACTAACCAAGCAAGGCCAGCACTCACATACAGTATACCGTATGTACCTGAGGCGGATGCTGGTATGCAGAGAGATGAACTGGCTGTCACAATGGCAGATGGGAAATCCTGGAGGAATATAATTCATAAGTTCTGTCATGTCTAGGAGGCCTATGTAAGTATAATAGGGTTTATGTTGATATACTACGTATTAAACATAGTATGATTTTAATCCTAATTGTTCAATATAACAACATTAATAAATACTTTCCGGTGGTCTATCGGCGATTGATTTAAGCAGAATTTTTGTAGAAAAAGTCCTACATTATCATTATCATAACAAAAAAATAGGCCTTTATGCAGTTATTATTCCTGCAAAAAAATTACCTTTATCTCGATGTATTGTATTTTAGATTCTCATTGACATCGAAGTGTTTAACCAATTTTTTTTTGGGGGGGGGGGGGTAATTCAGCAAAATTTAGCTGGAAAAATTAGTGTAACGCCGATTACGACAAATATTGACTGAAACAAAAACTAAATTCAGTACAATTAGTACTGCTGCAATCAATTAATATGTTTAATTGGATTTCAATCCATCGAGTAATAATGTTTTCACAGTGAATTCATAGATTAAATACTTAGATCTATAGACAATTTTACGGTGTTGTTTTATTCCTAAAAAAACAGTAGTCAAAACGTCGCTGTGACTTTTGATTTTTTTTTCGTATCCAGACAACTTCCTCTTAAGACTTTGACCATTCCGTATTAAATGATTATTTCATATCTATCACTAAGAATTGTACTTAGACAACTGGACCCACTGGATTAGGTATAATTATATTCCGTGTTTTACGGTCAGTTTAATAGTCGTATGTTGTACCTCCAGGTTGCAGTTATTTTGTTATTTTAAGGAGTTAATTTGACTAGAATGTTTTGTTCAAATCATAGTTTTCTTGGTTTCTTTCGTGTGTTTATTTTCTATTCGTTTTGTCACGTATCGTATTTGTATTTTTTGCATGCACCGTTATTGTTTCAATAAATGAATATTAATGAGTAAAATTAAACAGTGATTGATGATTATCGATTGACAAACTAAATGCCATGTTTAGTCTAATCAATAGTAATCGAAAGTATCACTGTTACTAGCACGTGTGGAAACGTCACTACTTTGTATTCTTGAGAATATCGGGCCTACCTATCGAATTTCGGTTAAATACCCTGTAATGGAGAAATGAATGTCTTCTTTACCCAACAATATTATGTGGGATTGAAAGTAGGTTGTGTGCGCAACATATTAATTGAGTATAGCTGGTTGGGAAAATTAGGAAAGCGATATCGGTGAGTTTGGGATCAGAAGATGTAAGGTTGGTCCATACCTACCCTGAGAGAGAGCATGAACCGACCCGATTTTAAGTATAATAATTAGGCATATGTGAATATACGACTCTTAAACGCTACCTAAAGGCTTAAGCGCTCAAAGCGTGATTGTAATAAAATGTGGCACAGGAATAGAATAAAGATTGTAGGGTGACTTTACAGAAACGTCTTCACTAGACCTATATTTAATATCCGTGACAAGCACAAGGAATTTGATAATATGAAATATATAGAGGGCGTTGAGTTGAAAAGTTTTCAAAGTTCCTTTAAGGGCCTATATCAAATTTCTTGATTAATGTTTATATGTCGTCCGCATGCAAAATGCGAGGTTCACAAATAAACTTTCAATCGTGAAACGATGATGTTATTTTTGTTCATGGTTGTGTGTGTAAATGTAGAAAACTTAATTTTAAAATAAATCAAAATTAGCCTATTAAGGTATGTTTATGCCAAACCAACGGAAATAAATTGTTACTGATAATACTGATACGACGTAAACTCATGCGTATACAAAAGGAACGCGAGCATTGGTTTATTCGTGTTGTAAACTGACAAATTATTCATTTTAGTTTAAATCCAGTAGTGATTTAGTTGGTTCACCCCCAGGTTCACCAAGCTAATAATAGCCACAGTGTTGTCAGAAACAATGTGAAATTCTTGTATAATTCCAAATACATAATTACTAATTAATGCACTTATTAACAGTGCGCGTTTTAATGTACTTTTGTGTCATTGATTGATGGTTTTTAATATGTAAACTGATGATTAAAGTATCTTAGAATGGATTGCTACGTTGAGACGTTATAGTATGTAACTAACCAATTGATGTATGGATTGTGATTTAACGAATGTATTTCTAATACTGATACCAGTTTTTGTTTAGATACAACACAGGGTAACAATATGAGGCATTGTTGCGCCGTGGTTAGAGGATTCAGAGGGTTAAGTTTTACACGATATACGTCTAGCGAAATTGCGGTATCGCGTCTTCTGACAGCAATCGTCAACACATGTGGGATTATTTTCATCTACTACAGTAGGTAGGCCTAAATCTACCTACTTCAGTTGCCATTTTTTGTGTGTGGAAAATCCTTTATCAATTATTCACTTTGCCAATCGTACCGAGATGACAGAAATAATAGGGAGTGGCAATCCAGTCTAGCTTAACACTAAGCAAATGGATATTGGTGCCACGGCCGTTACTAAATAATTTCGGTTTCGAATTAACCTAATAATATTGCACTCCATGTCACTTCATTTCATTTTGCATTGTCGTCAACAACTTACACTCTAGGTTTATGTCAATGATCATTTCAATAAATGAATAATAATGAGTAAAAGTAAAATATAGTGATTGATGATTATCGATTACAAATCAAATGCCGTGTTTAGTCTAATCAATAATAATCGAACGTACTATTACCTATTCTATAATTGTATGCTTATTTTAAACTTGTTTTGCTTTATAATTGGTAATTTAAAAATTCCCAATGATGAAATAACATGTATACAAAGTTGGGGGGGGGGGGGGTCGGAGAACGCCCGGGCTAATATGACTGACTGTCATGAATAAAAGATGATTGAACACAAATGCTGAAACGGAGTATTGATACTGTTTTGTGTGACGAAAAGTAGTGCACATGTATTAAATATGTACAGTTCAAATACTTAGGGTCCGAACCGGTGTTCAAACGCTGTAGATACAATAATGAAAACAAAAAATGCACAGGTTTGAGGTAATGGTCGATTCATAGGTATGATACTCTTGTATTTATTTATTTGTATGTAGAATATACTGAGTTCAGTAGGTCTAATAACCGTCGAGTAGAACGTTTTTTGAGTTATTCAACCCCAAAATAATGGTCAATGGCATACAATCGTCACCGTGGCCCAATCTTTGAGTTCAGTGAATTTACATGACGTCCCACCTGAATGGACATTATACAAATCAACTTGCTTCATAGGAATGTGTTTATCTGTATATGCTGTACATTATAGTGATCGTTATAATATTGCGTTTTAAGCATAATACAATTGGAATACCGTATTGACGAAGTTTGGATCAACAGATCGTAAGGTAAGCCAAGTTAATTCCGTAGGACATAACCTCCCCACCTCGATCACTCGGTTTAACAAAAACGTTATAACCATGGTCACCGTGTTCATTTATGAGCAAACGCGTCGAAATAAAACCAAAATTTGCATATTATATCGTTCATGTGGTTTTATAATGGAACGTGATTAAATCTTAACTTTAAACATTTATTCCCCCCCCCCCAACTCCCCAACAAAATTAAAAATAAGATTCAATAAAATCATAATTGGATTAGGCCATTTTGTAGTTTTTTAGTTAATTAATTCCGTAGGATAAATGACAGAACAAATAATGTTTTCTCTTATAAAAAGGCAAAATAAAATGAAAAAAAAAAATCAGGGTGACAATTATTATCATCAGTAACCATTCACATAATAGTGCAAAACACTAAGTAGTGCGCATAACAACAAAATAGTATTAACTAATAAAGCATTTCATTTTAATGCCAGTTGGAAACATTGAGAATTTAGATTATTATTATTATTATTATTGTTTGTATTATTATTCATAATAGTTGATTGTATTCGAACTTATAATGAGCACATTTACATGTTTATGCGTATTTCATTGTACAGTATATATCACCTATCATAGTTTCTATTGTATCGAACGAAACACAATAGTATAACTATGGAGGGGTATAACTGATCGTCTTTGAGTTCCGATTACGGAGTTGCCATCCAGAGTAGACGTCCGTGGTCCCTCAAATCTGTGTCTTGGTTGGGTCACTGGGGTCAAATGTGAGTAACGGGATTGTCATGACAGTAGTAAATAATAGCAGACACGTAACTTGACAGAATAATACTTTTACTGCTGGAAATATAGCTCGAACATTTGTAGTAGTAAAGACGGACACATTAATGATTGTAATGTATTTTCACTAACGGTGTTTTGTTCAAGCTCGGCCTTCGAATTTAAAAAGCAATTATCATTTATATAGCCACAACATGATGTTGAATCTGAAAACAATTACACTTGTAAAACAGGAAGGTTAAATTCTATTTTCGGAGAATAGATAGTGAGCATGTAATCAAAGGTCTATGCCTACTCATCAATACAAATAACTCCTCGAACATGCGCACATATCAGCGCGCCCTCGTCGCGTCAATGACGAGTGTGTACTTTTCATCTTAAACTCTGTCTGTCCTGACCCCCCTCCCCCTTTTTTTTATAGAAAAAAATAAATAAAAACATGAGACAACAATACAGATCAAATCATCCTGGAGATACTGTGGAAGATTACTACCGAGCAGTATTACCAAATCAACAAACCGAGTTAAAAACCCCGTTTTTCTGCCGGTAACAGGCCATGCTCTAACATATTTGGCGTAGCACCCAAGTCTATCGAAGTGTAATGTTGAAAAAGTCTTCAAGGAACTTGAATTTGGTACGATGATCTGCCAAGACACGAACATCTTCATTCCGAGCTTCAGTGATGGAAGCGACTGTGTAAAATTAGCGGATCCAGATGTGTTCCCGAATGTGCGTGCACTTCTTCTAATCGCGTACAGTAGGCCCTATGCCCGTAACGTCTGCTGAAGCTGAGCGGAGTTTTTCGACTTTATGGAGAACGAAAACCTGTTTGCGAAATCACATGTCTTATGAGCAGCTTTCGGGATTGTGCCTCATGAACATACACTTTAACATGAACATTAATACAGAGAATGTCATTCGCGAATTCTGTCTCCAAGCCAAGAAGAATGTTCCAAACTTATGTTTAAAGATGCATCACGCGATGTCTAGAGCGCCGTTATAGTAACTAACGTAAAATGTATGATAATAATTTAGAAGTTAGTTATTACAATTATGTATAAGCTATCACCTATACTATACATTCGAACAAAATAGGTATATTTTTAAACAAAATATTGTATGTACTGGGTATGATAAGCGTCTCACATACACACGGAGCCAAGATAGCTTCTTAGACTTGCACAGTGTATGAACTCTATAACCTTACGGTTCTCAATAATATCACTCCATGTTATCATTTTAATATCTTTTTTTTCAAACTTTTGCATCTCTACGTTCATTTCATGCAACTTTTGTATTGGTGAAAAGGGAGGAATTCAAATAATTCCTCTTGAGTTTACAGCCTCTCTACACAAATCAACAAACAAGCAAGAAAAAAAGTGTTTGTCTGTGGCAGCCTGGAATATAAAAATGTTGTTTTTTGTTTTCTTTGTTTCAGTTTATTAGTGTTAACATTGTCATATTTTTTTGTGCGTAAACCGATTCAAATGATCTAGATTGCCCTAGACCGCCAAAGCTTCGCCCCCTGGACCCCAACCGGGGGCCCTTGGCGGCCCCCTGGCCTCCAGCCCATGGTTGCTCGCTTCGCTCGCAAAATACTCACATATTGGTTGACCCCCCCCCCCCCTTTAATTCTTTGCTGGCTGCGCCCCTGATGCTATCACATATTCACACACACACAAAGAACACCGTCATATTATTTACATCAACATCAATATTGTCCTCTTTTATCCTAATTGTCATCATTATTTTCATTATCAATGATTGAAAGACATTAGAGTAGGCCTATGTTACGTCATTGACGTCTAAGATCATCCCAACTATGATCATTATCATTATGCTATTTGATCGTGGCGTTATTATATGTTGCTTATTAACGTAATCATGACCTTATTATAATAATATTCATATATTCATTTTTCCATACTGTTATTTTTATTTCAATATATTATTTTGTTTCCTTCGTGGGACTCTTTAAACTCTTACACGTGCCCGGGGCGCAATTTATAAGATGACGTCACAGAATTCCAGTCGAGTTATTAATCACTGAGTCATGTACACAACAGAATGTACTACTCTCCAAAGAAGTAAATTCCCTAATGACAAGAGAATACGTTTTGTTGAATACACTAATTATCATTTTACATCTAGCGCAGTCTTCTCTATTCACAAATGTATAAACTCCACTGGCAAACGACGTTTAGTTTTCAACCTGGTCAGAAATCACCGCCAGACAGAGAATGCGCGAAGTAATTCATGGACCGATACCATATGGCATATAAAATGAATATTAGCACTCGCTGTTTCGGCATACAGTAGGAATATAATATTCGCATTGGATGTTATTCTAGTCCTACAGCATAGGCTGTCATCTGTTTTCAACAGCACTCAGGCCAGCGGGCGGGATAATATATTTTCAATATCGCATCATTTGGGGTAAGTTCATAATAATACGATTCTCGTGAGCGAATATATCTTCATTATATTCAGATGTATTTTCTATAGGTAGGACAGACCATCGCATTATTTTATTATGCACTAGAGTGAGATTCATTTATGTAGTATACGGGCATATAGCCGGTTACGTTAGATACATGGTGTTATCTCAACGTGCTTGCTTTGTGATATTTAACCATCAGTTATAATAAATGTATTTACAGATACAGATTTAATATTATGTACGTCAATCTGACGAGATACACGTGTTAAGCAACAGAAAAGCTTCCATAAAAACAAA
Source organism: Antedon mediterranea (assembly GCF_964355755.1). NCBI lineage: Eukaryota > Metazoa > Echinodermata > Crinoidea > Comatulida > Antedonidae > Antedon > Antedon mediterranea. The sequence goes on from NC_092676.1 coordinate 17,317,969, forward strand.
AATAAAGATATTTATTTATATTCTCAAAATTTAAATTACTACCGTAAATCATAACATTATGCAATATTACGTCGGTGTTAACTAATCACACATTTTTTTAACACATTATGTTTATTATCGGTGAAAATGCATACATGCAAGCTCTTCTTATGCATTATATAGCTGACACAGCACACGACCTTGCTGTATGCTATACGCCGACGGTTCACTTACAACTCGTACATAGGCTAAGTATATGTATGTACTATTAGTATTATCTATCGTGTATTTATATTAAATATACAGGTATGCTAATATAATATAATATATATTATCCTGATTTATATTTACCTTCTAGGTGTATACAGAATCCTCCTAACTATCGGTATGTTTTTGCTTTGACTCTCTGTGCCTATGGGCACTACAAATGAATGAAAATAGAGCATTATTATAGATATTGATTTAAAAAAATTATAGTTATGTGTTTGAGTAAGCATGTGGTCAGAAACTATCACGATAGGCTGCCGTACCTCTTTTGCGACATCCGGGCAAGTTACTACTAAATTAGATCTACTTAAATACTTAATAAATAACAAAAATACTAATAACTAGGGCTACTGCTAAAAATTATATATAGTCATAATTATGATGGAACACTTTTAGAAAAATCTGCTGCGGTTAAAGGTAGGCTTACCTCAAAAGAATCGTATTAACTGTTTAAATAAATGCATGTTAAAATTTTTAATAAACTGAGTGAGATACACACTGTAAGCCTACCAGTAAATATAAAGTAATGTTGTGTAAATATTAGTGTGCCCTTGGTTTAAAAACGTTTTAAATGCTTTATAAGAACACAGGATTGAAGACAAATCCAGGCTAAGAATAAGATTGAATCGTAGGAAGATTATGAAACAAAAAACTTGACCTTCTTTTCAAAATAAAATTGTTTATATATTTATTATGGTAGGCCTATATAAGAGCTGGTACGAACACTTTATCGAGGCTTCAAGCAGCACAAAACGTAATAAAACAATAAGACCAATGAAAACAGGCCTACAGATTTATTATTACTATCGTCATTATTATTATCATATCCAGGAATCGAGGAATTAGTTTTATTGTTAGTTTTCAAACTGATTTATCAGGCATCCTAATCCATAAAATATAGTTACCTTTCACAATTTAATATAACTCATCTTCAAACTTAGATTGTTTACAGAATGGTTTCAGACTTTTAGATTAACTTTGAACTCTGACCTTTAAAGTCTTGCACTACCGTCAATATTTCACTGCGATATGATAGCTATGCATTTGAATAATATGTGAAGTAAGATTTAAACAGACTATTGTTAATTAGAAATCTGTAATTGTGTTTATTTGACATTAGAGCTACGAATAAATAGACTAGCTGGGCAGTGAATCCCCTTGCTAATTAGTTAGATATTTTGACCACTACCTTTATACATAGTGCGTACATGATCGGTGTGTTTGGCTTCACGCGGTGACGTAGGATAACGTGTAATTAACATTTCTCCTGAAAAAAAAATTTACCTATCCTTGATTGGAATTTGCTGTACATTGTTCTTTATATTTAGTTATAGGGGTAACCTACATTTTATTCACGATATTGCATGCAACATAAATGAATTTTAAAACTATGCTGATCTGAAATCCTATCTCCATGTTAGAAAATAAGAATGCACATTTGTAATATTCATTCGTAGTACCATGAAGGAAATATTGGTTATATACATATACAACACAAAAACTATAAATTAAATCTATACACATTTTTAACAACATTGTTTAATTTGCTTTATCCTTTGTTCGTGTTTAATAATATAGTAATAATAATAATAATAATTTATTTGAATATACTCTTTTACAGTGGCACACTTCGACTTGAAGGTTTGTTCTACAAACCACATAGCAATTTGCTAACTTCAAATGTATAACAATAATAATAAAAATGTAATAATAATGACAACCAACAGTATACTGATAAGTCAAAACCCACCCTTCCCCATCCCCAATCTAACCTCTACAAATCGCCATTATATTGTTTAATAAACACACCAATGCATCATTGTTTCAACATGGAGTAGGGACACATCTTACAGTGCACTTAAAGTTAAAGCAATTAGAACATATTACGTTATAACAAAGAACTTATAACACAAGAATCTCCTGTTCGTCCGAAGCGCGTAACAATTTCGAAAGGCATTGTGGGATAGAATAGAGCTATGGGTGGCGCCATTGTGAGCCATGGAGTAGGGCGCCCGCGTCAAATTAGAAAGTCAAAATCATAGAGGGGATCTGCTAATGCTCTAGGGGGGATAGAGTAATTGACTGAGGAGTAGGGCGCCCGCATCAAATTAGAAAGTCAAAATCATAGAGGGGATCTGCTAATACTCTAGAGGGGTAGAGTAATTGACTTCCTAGTTTGGAGGGGGCGCTGCTCCATGCTGTGAAATGGCGTCGCCCAGTTTGACCTTTTAACCCTGTACTTCCGATACTGTGTTTTGAATGCAAATTGAAGAACAGGAGATTCTTGTGTTATAAGTTCTTTGGTTATAAGTAAACTTTTAGAGGCTAAAGACTAATTGTAATGATAACATGTTCCTAAATTCCTGTGGTTTCTTGTTTTTTAATCTTAACAGCTGAACAATTGGGTTTTTTTCTAGAGTCTGAACTATTTTTCGTCATTACGAGGGGCTCCTAGCCTACGTTCTTTCCCATTATATTTATCCTATATTTTGGATATTCGTTTTTAATAAGATTTTTGTACATTCCAAATATTTCCAATTGTCGATTTATATTTTACTAATGCAATTAATACAAAATAACAAAATCAGTTCAATTGTGTTGTAGAAAGCCTGACCGGTGTGTTTCAATGGTAGCATTACACTTAAATGTTATTGCCCTGAACTTACGCCAACCTGATTTAATATCATTACATTAAAACAACATGTGTTCCTCGTTTTCTATTTCTGTGTGACATTTCTCACACATTTCAACATTACAAAGTAAGAAGCCATTTCTGCAATTTATCTTACAAGCTAAAGTTCGGTTTACTCACTGTAAGTATTTAGTATATTTAAACAAAATGTAATTGTACAACGTCAGGATTATCTTCAATTCTTTGAATTAAAGATGACTTGGTCCCAACAATATAGAAAATAAAGGTTACTAAAATCAGTTAATCAAACAAAGTTAATCAATTCCGTAAGAAAAAAAAAATGTTTTCACTTATAAAATAAACAAACGGATAAATTCCACCAAACACATATTCACTGGCAGCCAATTTGACTACAGTATATGTTTGCTTTAAATTAGTTTTTTCAGATAAATTTTTTCTTCGATCCAATTATTGGTCAAAGTGAGTAGGCCTACTAACTATTAAACATTAACATCAACATAGCATATTCAACAACAAAATTTAAAGAAAAAGCTGTTTTCAGAAGAACAATGTATCTTTAAATACTTTAGTTTCTTTTCTAACTTCCTAAATTGTACAAAGATACAATATATCGGCCTATTAGGCCTATATCAGTGAAGAGTGAACCTTTCCCTGCTATATATTAGTCTTGTTTCAGTATATGCTCTTGTGTGTGTTATCTACTACTGAGGTTGATTCTGGCTTGTTGTATTCTCTTGTTGTTGCTGTAGCTAATCTTGATGGTGATTCTGTTGAAGATTCTTTTAGTTTGTTATCTTTCAGGAAGTGTCTGTCTACAAGGAATAGGAATGTATGTCCAATTCTGGTGCTGTTAGTAGTCTTTTATGTATAAGGGTTAAGAAAGACCTATTGACTTATGCCTTTCCTCTGGTCAATGTGGGCACTGTACGAGAGAAACCCTTGATCAATGTTAGAACCGATCAAGGTGCTTTAAACAGTCCTGGATTTGTTTGTATCAAACCTGTTAGTGGCGGTAATTATCGCTGTTGGTTTCGATTGAATAAAATAAAATAAAATAAATAAAATAAAGAGTATTACCAATAGAATTAAACCATTTTTTGGAAGACTTCACAATTACACAATTAGTTTTCATTGTTGTCTTGAAAAAGAGATGGAAACAGTAATGTTATTGAAAGTTCCATATAAAATCCTTTTTCAGGTGGGCTTCTATTTTGATCAGTTTTAACTTTTAAGATTAGGTCGACTGACTGACAACTTGGATTGTGTTACACTAGTTATATCTATTTTATTTCATTTTAAATGACGCAACATCATACATCATTTTGACCATTTCAAATTATTGAATTAGTTAGGGATTTTATATAGGCCTAAGGCAAACAATTGAACTTCAAGTGCTGTAGCGTAATATTACGGTATAATTACGTAATAGTGTAATCGAATATTTTCTAGCTGCTTAATTTGCATATAGTCTATTTGCATTTGTCATTAATGCAAATGTTAGAGAAGTAATATGATAAAGATTTTGTTATTATGCAGGTAGATGGTAGAATTATACTTCATTGGTAATACACTCTTGACACTCTGTAATTATTCACATGTAAGTTTACGTCAATTAAGTAACCCCATGAATTAACGTTGATCTGCAAAACACTTCTTAGATTTACACACCTGCTATTAACATTTGGTGTCTTTAGCGGTGCTTTAATTTGTAATCGAACTATTTTCCTAGTCTTCTCTCTCATCAACGAAGGTGCATCCAGCCTCCGGTGCACCCACTGACGTCATTATGTGCGCGTTCGTCTGTCTAGCATTGTCTATAGAGTAATTTCACTCCAATATTCCCTATGCATACTGTTTTACTTCTATGCCACATATACAAAAGTCAATAGTAAATAGCCCAAAGCCTGTTCTGGCAACACACCAACTACTGAGAGATGACATTCGATCTTTGCAATACAAAATCAACAATATCTACGTCATTGTGAGTACCATGTGTTTCATTCACTGAAATTCAATGTATAGTCGTGAAATTGTAGCTGCATGGAAGTGCGTTGAGTATAATTTAATACACTGTCACAGGCCGTATAGTTGGACAGTGATCAGATAGAAGAATATTCCTGGAATTAGACGTGAACCATTTTTGATCAATATTAATAAATCATAGTGTACGAAGTGATCAATGAATTCCATGCATCTTGGTGACCTCCGACATTCTGTTTTTATATTCTTGATTGCGAGAATTCTTTATTAAAATTATGTGAACAAAATAATAGTCATGTTGGTTACATATTTTGATGGAAGGTTTCATAAATAACCCCCATCATAAACTTCAGTTGAACTAATCTAACTGTATCTTGAACCAACAGTGTTTCTTAAAAAATTACCTTCCTTGAATTAACTCCGGTACATATTTTAGTTCAATTGAACAGAGGTCTATTCATTAATACTAATGCCTAAAATTTTGAGGCTTAAAATTATTTTTTAAAAACATACAAAGTCATATTCTTGAGAAGAGTGTGATTTCACTCTTCCCTGCTACTGACAGAAAATAAGATTCCCAAGACAGTCCAACAAATATATTATAAATGCGTGTTCTTTTCAATTACTTTTAATACGATTGGACTACGAATAGATTCGTTCAAAACATAAATCCTAGCCTAAACAAGTAAAGGTAGGCCACTATAGAGGCTAGAGATGCACAATTCTCCTCTACACGTGTAGTGTCCAGTTCTATACATTTCAGTCCATATGCTAATTGTCAACCTAAAAACGTCCAGTCCACTCCTTCTGTCAGTGAAACACCTTCCTTATCTTCCCAGTAAAAACAATATCAAACCTTTCTCTTTCTCGCCAAGTGCCCATATAAATTCAAGTTGCTAATGCCTTACTACCCTTAGAACACTACCACAGGGTATAATCAAACTAAATAGATAAATGATCATCACTTAGTACATGTAGCAAATGAAATAACGATTTTCTGATATCTCAAATTATCCTAATAGTTTGTCAGTTAATTTGTGGACTATGCAACCAGCATCATAAACTGTATAGACATTAAAAAGATAGAATTGTAATGAAGTCTTTAAAAATCAATTCTATATAAATGAAACTTCAAAGGTTAGGTTGTTAACCAAGACCAATTAACCTTATATATCTATAATACTGATTCTTCCAAATAATAACGAATAATCAATCAAAATGTTTACTCTTGGTTTATAGCAGGAGTTAATTTCTCCTAAAAAACAACATTTTCTTTTGATGTTTTTATGCTTTTTTGACTGAGCTGTCCTTTTCACGGCAACTCTTTATTTCAACAATTATTTCAGCTTGAAAAATAATCTGATATTTCTCAAATTGTCCCATTGTGCTATAGAGGTACATTATGGCATATGAATATGAATTCTGGAGTTCTGAATAAATGCTTTTATCATAATGTATGGTAGGCCTATAGTTAAAGAATATCAATATAGCCGACCTATTTTCTAAATGTAACTGAACCTAACCCCCTAAATATTATCCTAACTAGTAAAGAAAAGTAAAGTAGCTCATTCATTCACACATCATCTAGACCTTCATCTGCTTCAGATCTTATCTCGTCTGCTATCATTCTTCCTTGTTTATTTTGTCTAATCTTGTACTGTATATATTTTATTATGTTATGTTTAGAATTAGCGCTGATTGGTAGTCCCTCTTGCTATGCTATTCTCCTGTTTCGTTCGTCTCTTGTTGGTGGGTGCGGCTTTCTTGCCAATTTAGACGTGTCTTTTTGGATACCTTGTGAAGTGTATGCATCGGATGGTTTCTGTGATCACAAGCGTTGCTTATACTGCCATTGTTTTGTCAATTATCATTTTTCTTCTATTCCATTTCTGATCTTTCCATAAAACACACCACGACTTTTGATTAATTAATAACGCTACTGGTAATCGTTTGCCATCATGACGTCATTAACGATAACAAATTAAATATAGTACATAATTGGCCAAAAGAGTTCATTGATTAATATTGTAATGTGTTAGTAGTGATTGTTTGTAGTGATACCGACATCCATTTGCCAATAATGAAACTATGAAAAAGCAATTACTTATTTGTAGTATAATGTAGGCCTAGTATAAAAGATAAGCAATCAAAAATTACCGGTAATACATAGGTAATACTATATTACGTCATGTTAACAAATAAGTACAGTCTCATAGAATAATTATAGTTTATCCCTATTATTATGTAGTTTTCGATGATAAACACCACCATATTTGCCGTATGATATCCTTCGTTGAGGTCTAGTTTTAGATTTGTGACAAAATAAGACTAGGACTTACGTAAATTATCCGTCTTAAATTATCAGTTATCATCTCCTAAAAAAATCGTGACGACCGTGCACCAGAAATAAAAATCCAATGTTGTCATCAAGACCTGAATCGACGACATGGCCTCCGAGTACTCGAAAATCGAAAGCTCCCAAATGTTAGACGCGACGAATAAAACATCATGTCGGATGTTTTTAAAACTATTCGAAATGTATTTCTTCAGTGGTAAACAATACTGTTTATTTCTACAAACAATTTTAAAAGAAATTGTAGATTTATTTTTGTATTAATTATTCTTGAGGTAAAGACATACCGTAGCCCCTTAGAATCTATATATAAATTTAAGTAATGGCATACCATGTAGTTAACTTACTGTTAGTGTTATCATAATCTGATGTTAAACTACATACCGAAATAACCTTTAATAATAATAATTTGACCTTTGTAATTATGTGACACTTGGTTATGTCAGCACCACCCGTTAAGATTATATAATTCTTGTTTAATGAGAAGATCGGTATTTTCTCGTTTAAAGGCCAGCTCCTGGGAAAAATGAATATTTAACTTGTCGTTCGTGATAAAACCACAAATGCATTCAGACGTTATAATAAGCCCACATTATCAATAAAGCTAGTCCTATTGTTGGGAAAACCAGGAACGAATAAATCCTGAGAATCAAAACTAACTAACAATGTTTGTAAAACTGAAAGAAAATATGAATCGTACTCTTGACAAATATTATAGGAATAATATTTTTCATTGCAAAAAAAAAAACAAATCCACAGAATGATTAATATTTTAATCTCAACGAACAGCACAATTGTAAACTCATTCCCCATCGAAGAAATCTTTGTAGTGGAATATTTTAATCTAAGGTTCCCAACTGTGAAATGCGAGATATTTTTTAAAATTCCGTATAGACAAAACAGATACCAGTAATAAAAACTGAAATAATATGGTAGGCATATATTATGAATTACACTATGAACAATTTTAAACGCTGTGAAATTTTAATTTGAGGAATTGTTTTATGGATAGGCCTGCAATGTCAAGGAGTCGTCGAAGTATAGACATTAGCAATTACCAACCAGTTGTTCACATTAGACTGATTTTTCACATACATTATCCTTGTCTTGTTGTTGAAATTATTCTGAATTAAAAAATGCGTCGTCTTCTGCAATTTCGTTCACTCTACTATGAGAGACTCACATCTTCATCTATACCATGGATAGGCTATATAATTACTTTATATCCATCACTTCATTTCGTCGTAGGCATGTGTTGTTCAATATAAGCCTACATTATTTGCGTAGGCCTAGATTCAAGATGATGTCGGTAAACTCATGGCTTCACTAATGGTAGAATGAAGCTAACTAGAAACCAACATTATTCATATTGAACCTTATAAATACATTTATTTTATTATGTTTTTTATTTGGTTCCTTTGCCATCCCACTGGTACATATAGTGCCACTTTTGTGGTTGGTTTCCGTAACAAAGTGACCGATGGGATGTAGTGGATCAGAGCCATCTAATAAGATGACCTGTCTACACTATCTAATTGTCTAAACTTTATGTGACAAAAAAAATGTGATGTGCCTTTTTTTTCAAACTATTTTGATAGTATAGACTGATTTTTAGTCGCGTGCAATGCCACTCTACAGCTCACTATGTCGGTTGGTTAGTCGGTCGGTTGGTCGGTAAACACTAACTCAAATGTGAGCACGCGACTGCAGCCATGTATATGGCCTTGTTAGTTACACGAGCATTCTAGATTATGTACGATTTTTCACCACCAGAACTAACTGTCAAAGAGAGCCTTGGACATGTGCCGATATAATGTGGCTGTTGTTTAAAACAACTGTCTTGGTCACTCGGCTCAACTAAACAATGTGTTTACATTATTAGATATTATTATGCAATTTTTTTTATGCAATATTGCCTTTTAACTGTATTTTGAGAGACTTCATTATAGATAATCATATTCATGCATTTTTCCCTTCGCATTAGTGTTGCTATTAAAACCAACATAAAACAGCAACATCATTATTCATAAATGCAAATGCTTAATGAGTGTAAATATTATTAATACGATTGAAATATTAATTTCAATAAATATTTTGAAATTGGTTTTCATTTCTGTTTAAAAGCTTCCATGGTGGCGCTATACCAAATTTGTAATGTATATAATAATGTTTTATAGATGCCTATTATTATTCATTTACTCGTCGGTTAAAACTGGGGCCTGTGGTTACAGTAGTCTCAGCGTCATTCCATGCCTGTTTGAAAATGAAATGTTAGCGGATATGTGGAGAGATGAATATAAATTGGATGGTGAGACAAGCCCTTTAAAGGACATTTTTGTTTGAATGTGGAAGCCAAAAACATTTTTATTGTAAAAACATAATGTGACTGAAGTTGAATATGGCTTGAATTTGATATTGTGAATTAATTATATTTAAATCCAATGAAACATCGGGAATATCACAGGCTTTATTATAACAGTTTTACCTTATGCCTTATGATAGAGTGAAATCGCTGGATGAGATGTATACGATTGTGTTTGGTATAAAATCATAATAAAAAGTAGGGGTGTAAATTTGCCATGCCCATGTTTAATTATACCCACACACAAATCACGTTATGTATGTTGTAAATCCTGGCTATTACAATTTTTAAATGCAAGTTAAATTTCAGAAAGTAGTCTTAGGTATTTACAAATTTACTCCTAACGGTAGGTTAAATAAACAGCGGAAATGTCGGTAAACTTGTCCAAAATGAATACTGTACTATATCCTGAGGTGTTTCTTCTCAACTACACGTCTGCTCCGCGTTTTGTGAAATGGTTATAAAAAAATAACGTAGATTCTATATTTTTGTTTTTTCCTTACCGTTATCGCTAAATAAATAAATTGGCTTTAAAGCTTGGTTCCCACTAGAACGTAACGCAAGGACGTAAACGCAACGCAAGCGTGTTAACCAATGACAAGCGAAGTTATAGGCAGTTAAGCTTGGTTCCCACTAGAACGTAACGCAAGGACGTAAACGCAACGCAAGCGTTTTAACCAATGACAAGCGAAGTTATAGACAGTTAAGCGTGGTTCCCACCAGCGAAGCAACGCAAGGACGTAACGCAACGCAAGTGAATTGACCAATCACAAGCGATGGCTTATTCGCTTGTGATTGCTAACTGTCTATAACTTCGCTTGTCATGCACCTCTCGAAGGCCTTTGATACAATTGATCACGATATTTTATTATATAAGTTACATACTTATGGAATCCGTGGCCCTGTATATAATTTATTCAAAAGCTACCTTTCAAACCGCAAGCAATGTACTAAATTTAAACACACCCTTTCTGATTTTCTTCCTATTATTTGTGGAGTCCCTCAAGGTTCCCTGCTTGGGCCTCTATTATTTTTATTATACATAAATGATATCCATAATGCCTCAAATATGTTTTCTTTTCTGTTGTATGCTGATGACACAACCCTTATTTACACTGATAAAAATATAGATTCCCTTTTCAAAATATCAACCGAAAATCTACCCAAAATTTTAACATACTTTTCTGCAAACAAACTTTCTGTTAATCTAAAGAAGTGCTGTGGTATGGTGTTAAAAAATTCACAAATACCACTAAATACTAGTACTTTTAAACTAAAAATCAAAGATCAATTAATACCTATTGTTGAGAAAACTAAATTTCTTGGTGTTTATCTGGACTGTAAGCTAAATTGGAAACATCAGATTACTCAAGTCGAAAACAAAATATCCAAAAGTTCTGGTATTATATATAGATTATCATCTTTCATCCCTCAAAACATACTCCGGATTCTTTACTGTTCACTAATCCTCCCTTACCTCACTTACTGTAATATTATTTGGGGTAATACATACCCGTCCTACTTAAACAAACTGTTATTGATCCAAAAGAAAACCGTAAGATACATAGCAAATGCTCCTCCTTTATCCCATTCCAATCCTTTATTTTCTTCATTTGGTCTTCTTAAAATTCAGGATATTAACCATCTTCAACAAAGTGTTTTCCTCTATTCATGGCTAAACTCGATCCTGCCATCACACTTTGATGATTTATTTAGTTTCAATCTTAATTTTCATAACCACAGTACTCGGAGCGCAAATCAAATACGTATTCCTTTTTTTTAAACTACTTCTTTTAAACATAGCATTAAGTTCACTGGTCCTAAACTTTGGGATAACGTACCAGTTATTATAAAAAGTGCTTTGTCTAAGAAGAGTTTTTCTTTTAAATTGAAACGGCACCTCTTATCTAGTTATGTTTAATTATCCTTTCACTCATTGTAGCTTTGATATTTAGTCTTTTCGGTACCCTGAATCTAAAAGTCTTCATTACTGTTTTTGTCCTGTTTCCGGTTCCCGTGTTGTCCTGTTTTTTTTTTTTTTTTTCTATGGGCTGCCTTATACAAGCTTTGCTTTTTAGGAATGTTGCCCCTCTTATTTTAATAATTTTTACTGTTAATTTTTATTTTCTATGAAAGACAAGAGAAATAAATGTTACTTTGATTGACTTTGATTGATTGATTGATTGATTGGTTAAAACGCTTGCGTTGCGTTTACGTCCTTGCGTTACGTTCTAGTGGGAACCAAGCTTTAGCAATCACAAGCGAATAAGCCATCGCTTGTGATTGGTTAATTCACTTGCGTTGCGTTACGTCCTTGTGTTGCGTCGCTAGTGGGAACCACGCTTAACTCTCTAAATAATCTCCCCGTGTTCCACAGTAACCCGTGTGGACAAAGTTGCACCGGCAGACACACACTAAGTATAGGCAGTTTATTGTCGTGATACTGACGTGATTATTTAACCTATTTCTCGTCTCTCTTAACCTGAAAACGTGTCATATTAAGCCACTATAAATGCATTCTTTATGGAACCACACAATAAATTAAACATAATTCTATAAACGATACTATACTGAAACAATAACTTTAATGTAATCAAAATATGACATAAGCAGGATAGGGACGTAACAGCCACATAGTTAGCAATATGCCGGAACAAACATACCAGAAGTAATATAAAATTCAATTGGAGTATTTAAGCTAGATCTAAACTCAAATCAATATTAATCCGATGTTTTTCAATTTAGATTTATGTGACGTGTTTTTTTTTTCGATTAATTTGTTTAATAATAATAATATGTAAACAAAAATCTAGGATAATATAATACGCAGTCAGTTGTGAGAAATGTTGTAAATTATTATGAATAATAAGATAATTTATAAATATTGTGATTTATTGTTAGAAATGCTGCATTATCAATCATCCATGTCGTTAAAAATTAATCATTACATATTGGTAAAGTAATTGAAAACAATGTTGTTTATTTATAATATTATAAAAGTGAACGATGACGCAGAGAAATGTTATTGATAATCGGATTGTGAGATGACGATGTTGGTGCTGATAATGACGTAACTAATACATTATACATTTACCCTATAACATTAGAATGAACTAACTTATTTTGTTTATAAACATTAATAAAAATTAATTATGACGCATTTATACTAGGGTAGGGTAGGATCGACGATAACTTGATATTATATGCATTTTTCTTAGCATAAAAGAAAAGTGGGTTTTTTTTTCATCCATAGAATAATCATCTATGCTGCCTGTGATGAAAATAATATGTTCACACGTCCAATCAAATCGTCATGATTAGTAAGAGCAATAATATCGTGACGATAAAACGATGTTATTGTTCTTATTGATATGGCGTCATTTGATTAGTTTAAAACAAATGTATTATTATCGAAGACAGCTTAAAAATGGTTATCCTATAATTATTCTAGGATAAAAAGGTTTCTTCTTCTTTCTTTTTTTTTTTGTATTTATGTAAGTAAAGTAATAAAGTTATATCGTCGATCGTTAACCTTGTTAATGTTAATAACAAGTTATACGGTTTACATTACTAATGTAAATTGTGTTGTAATGAATTTTCCTATGTTTAGGCCTACAGTATATCACAATCTTCCTTTCTTGTTTTATACCTCATTAATACAACTAATTTTAAGTAGTTCTTTTCTCTATTTTCTTATGTGTTTTTATATTTGATATTTATATTTTGCTGCTAATATTTTATGTCCAGAAATGCGTGTCATATGCGACATGATAATGTATTCATGATGTACTAATGTTAACGGTCATATTTGTGTGTTTGTCATATAAAGATATCAAAGGCAAAAGTGACAGACAATGCAACATTGATTATCTTGAATATGAATTATGTAGGCCTATGTTTTAATATTGTACGGTAGTTGATAATGATAATGCCCGCAACACTGACGAGTGTTAACATTGTTGTTGCCATTACTCGTGTACAAATCAATAACAGCATGTCATCATAGATATGATATCAATATCGTGTTGGCCTGGAATTACTGTTAATGTAGTTTTGACGGCTTTCTTTTTCACTACATGAAATCACTCAATAATCGTCATAAAATTTGAACACGAAGTCGGACACGATGGCACATGACGTTCAATTTCGCATTTCTATCTAACGTCATGTTACCATGGATACTATGGTGTCAGAAACTAACCCACTATTTTCACAGGCATCTGCTTCCATTATATTTTAGTCTTAATTCACTAAATGTTTTGTTAAATTAATAGTGTTTGGAAGCATTTATGTGTGCGGCATTGACGTTCATAAAGCAACAGTTGTTATTATACATTAGCACATTATAAAGTAGTAAATATAGTACCTATTATTAACGTTCTGTTTTCAAAAATTCATAAATGAATGTTTTAAAGTACATGAATAGAAATAATTGAAGAATATAGGTCTATATATTCACTAGAATTCAGGTCTATATATTCACTAGAATTCAGGTCTATATATTCACTAGAATTCATTCTAGCTGCGTACCGGTACCCGTGTAGTGTTTATTATGCCGTAGAATATATCCATGTTAATTACCTCATTTAAAAAACAATGTAATATGATGATATTATGCAGAACAAGTAAGTTGATGAATTCAAATCAAATCAGGACGACGTTATGCTGGGGTCATAATGTGTCTTACTTATGTACGTAGAGGAAAAGAAACCAAATGTAATACAAAAAAATATGTTTGTTAATGGAAAATAAAAAAAGGAATGCAATACTACTAGAATGTATGTAGGTAAAAGATGAAAACAAAAAACAATAGGTAATGTGAAATAATGTGAAATATGTAAAGAAATGAATACAACTTTTAAAACAAAATGTATACCGTATGTAAACAGATGATAAAATAAACATTGTTAATACAATTGTATGTATATGTGTTTGAGATGAACCTACATAAGATAAATAAAAATGAATTAAAAAAAATAATAGTGTTGTCTAAAGGCCAATTCAGACAGCGCCGTAAGACGAGGCCCGATGAGTCTTCTCGTCGGGAGAAAATTAAACCTATTTAAAGTTCTCCCGACGACCTAAAAACTATCTCAAGACGATTCGTCTCGTCGGGATTGAACTCAGACAGCACCGACGAGACGAGACGTTTCGCCGTACGATGCTGTCTGAGTTGCTGATTGTTATCGACTTGTGCGAACACAATATATCAAGCTAGATACAATAATCTAATGAATGTAATTGATTAATAGGTAAAAAATGATACCAAGATATATAACATGCGTTCTGACATTTGCAATTATTTATTTAAAAAAAATTCAATCCACACTCTCGAGAGCGGGGAGCCCATCACTTAGAATGGAATACATTAGCAACACGAGAACAAAAACATCAACAACATCAACAGAACAATTCAAAGCACTTCAACCTACTTAAGACATTTAATTTTAGATGTATATAAATGTAGTCTACTGTATGTATGAAGGACACAAGTAACCACCTGTTTACATAAAGATAAACTATTAAAAAAATATCAGTAGAAGTTTCTAAGGCAAAAGATTAGTTAAGGTGTATGTTTCTTCTGTAGAAAAACACTTACAAAAATATTTCATTGGTTAACAGATAAATAAACGGTTAATTGTAACCAAAAACTCATTGTCTGACAGACAACTATTTGTACACGACTCTACACCTCACCATGTCGGTCGGTTGGTCGGTAAACACTAACTTGAGCACGCGACTGCAGCCATATATATGGCCTTGTTTGCTTTAGATTACATTTTTTCTGTGAAATTATACGTAAAATAATGATACTCGGATACTAATCGTGAATTTCTATATTTGTAAATTAAATTATTTTCTTTTATACATTTATAGCCATATTTTTTAAACATAGTTTAGCTTTCTGACTGCTGCTATGTTTTCTTGTTTGTATTGCCATTGAAGAGTCTTCCCTGGTATACTGAAATAAAAAAATAGATACAATATGCCTGATTTTGTTAAATATATTTTAAAGGATAACAGAATAGAAAGTTCTGGTTTACTGTGTTTGTCATGGCAATAATATTACTATATAGTGTACAAAATATCTATGTCTCTTTAATGAGTATTTGTACATCATTATACTGTACTCCTTTTTCTTTCGTTTCCAAGATTTCCAAATCCATAAATCGTTCTGTGTCTTCTTATATTTTCAATCATGTTTCCGCATCCGTTTATTTGTCTGCAGTTTTCTCGGTGTCTATTTTGGTTGAACTCGTATCCTCATCCTAGTTTCACTTGCGTATGACAATTTTAGGCTTATCATTTTCTCACCTTATCTTACATTTCGCCTTTTGGTCGGAGAGCGTTGTTGTTGTTGTTGTTGTTGTTGTTGTTGTCGTTGTTGTTGTTGTTGTTGCAGCTGTATGTCTCAACGTTGTGGTATTTGATGCTTACCAATTTCAACCAGACCACGTGCTAATTTGAACTCTTTAAAGATTCGACTGAACACCTTTTTTCAACAAGCTTTTTCATTTACAACTTTGTATATCCAGTTTCAATTTATTTACAGTGCATTTTGCTATATGATAATGAAATATTATTACCTATTACCTTTTCAATTCAATGATTCTTTGCTTTTGCTATTGCTGAATAATAATCTAAAAATATAGGATAACAATTAAAAAGTACGAAACATCGCCTAAATATCGCTTATTCGGACCGAGATACCTTTGTAATTGCATAATATTCGTATGACACGTGTATGCTTTTCGTGTGACACGTGTATGATATCCGTATGACACGTGCATAATATTCGTGTGAATGTGTGTAATATTCGTGTGACACTTTTCTTTAAACTTTATTTATAGAGGGTAACCCTTTCAGCTGAACCCGCAGGTCAGCTGATATCCAGGGGCCCTCTTAAAAATGACAAAATATATAAAACTATACTTAAATAATACGAATCTACTATATACATTTATATTTAAAGATGTATTGTCCCTTTGACTAATCAAAAAAAAAATTATTTTCTAAAAAAAGTGGGTCATTTTAAAGTATCATAATAGTTATTTTAGTCGAAAAAAAAATAATTTAACCGAAATGCAGATGTTTTTTTGTTCAAAATATAACTTTGACTTCCAGTCAAAGTTTTCAATCAAAACATATCTCATAATGCAACGCGCTTGTTTGGCTACTCTGTATGCATAATCATAAAACATCCTCACGATCTGTGTGAAAACACCTTCTCAACCGTGACGAGTTGTAAACAATCCTAATTAGCATCATGCATAATGCATACTCATAGTTTGAAATCTTTGTTTACTTTTGCTTGCGACGATTTCCCAGACGAAATGTAAGCTAATTAATTTACCTGTTAATTACGTAACTTGTTGTTTTTGGCTCGAATTTTCGACTTAAAGTGAATAACTTTAATATTACTTTGATATGGCCAATTTAAATTTAGAATATTTTTTTTTTTCATTTTTTGTGTTTCAAGGGACAATACAATCTAAAACAATTCAATTAGACACGTGGATAATATTTGTGTGGGCACGTGTATAATGTTCGTGTGACTCGTATATAATATTCGTGTCACTCTTGTATAATATTGGTGACAGTGTATGATATCCGTATGACACGTGCATAATATTCGTGTGACACGTGTGTAATATTCGTGTGACACGTGTGTAATGTTTGTGTAACTCGTGTATAATATTTGTGTGAAACTCGTATATAATATGTTTGTGGCTCGTGTATAATGCGTGTTGCCAATGAATATCCTATTATTCGTTCTATTTATTCATTCTTTATGAAACTAAGTCATGATCATACAAAATGTAAATTTAAAATAGGTCAAAAGTGTATACGAGTATTTTCTATCTGTCGAATTCCTTTCACAGAGAAACTATTAAAGGATTTTGGAAAAGTACCGCATGAGTTAAGTTCAATCCAATGCTCAGTATAATTAGATAATCAATTACTTGGTTAAATAGCTACTTAGATTCGGAGTAACACTCAGGTAATTGGCTGTTATTAATGTTGCTTTCTCTGTACATTCTAGGATTGTACAATAATATAATTATAATTTAATTGATTTAGGGGCGGTTGGTTGTACGTAAAATATACTCTTAATATAATTAAGCAATCTGTATGGTTCTATAATTCATTTTTGATTTAATAATAAAACACGTTGTGTGTGATATTCTACTTAATTAACGTGTTTACTAGCACATCGTGACAGCTGATGGCGCATATAGACTTTATTGATTATTATATATGCTTTAGAAAAGGTATATTATATTTTGGTGCAAATGTTCGCGTTAAGGATGGTTATGTGTGGTAGATTCTTTTTATAGCACAATATAGGAGGTGTTCCACACTATTTTTACCATATTCCATTAAAATAGCAGCAGCTTTGTTAATCCGTTATTAAATATGGCTAACACTTTCCTCTTTAGGTTCAACATTCTCCTTTTGATGTACATTATTTTATTTAGTATTGAACCATGTTTCATGAAGGTGGCCCTTCCAGCAAAACTGATCATTTGGGCTCTCCACAATACAATCCATACAGCACTTAAATACATTAATTGCTAAAAATGTTTTTCTAAAATTTACCACAACATTTTAAGTATTGCCATTAAATATAAATTAAACCCTAATTACTTTCAAAGTTTTAGTGAGTATTTATCAACACGTGATAGTATCAGAAATTATCTATAGACATTAACAAAATTGCTCCCACAGAGAAGCCGCTCTTCACAAAAATTATCTTCAATTAAACCCTGCAGCAAAATTACACTTAATTCTTTAATAATGGATGTTTTCATAAAAAAATGAGAATATACTGTATATTAATCTATAAATGATATAGTATGCCATTTGGGAAATATTAAAGAGAATAAGAGTGTCGTATACTTGGAAGTCTGCTTCGTTTGATAATCCTAACAGTTTGTTTCCCAAACTGAGATTCCTCCTTCAAACAATATTTGTAATACCACTTCTCCTGGCTTATTTTCACCACTGAACATATTCGGGATTACCTGGGTTCTGTGGTCGTATTCAACAATTGTACTAAATTGAATATTTCCCTTAAATACTAAGTATTTCACGGAGGTTTATCCTTGTTAAAACAAGAAATTATAATGGTATTTCCTGTACAGTAGCCAAAGTTTGGTTAGATTTGCGTTGTCTTTCATGGTTTTACCTGTAGTACGTACTTTAACCAAACCTTACCAGTAATATAAAATTCTTTTTTTGTCTTAAAGATGTGTCCCCCAAAAACATGAAAAAGTCAGACTTAGGACATTTTACAATTTTAATACAGTTATTTACTTCCGTAGAAAAAAATTGATTTTACCTTCTTTGCTTTAAATTACAGTTTTAAGGTCAATTATTACTATTTTGTGACATTAAAATGACATATTTTACAATAACAAAAATGTTCCGGAGGACACTTATTAATAATAAATAACACACATTCAATTACAAAGATTCGTTTTTTATATCAGACCATATTTAGTCTATTTAATTCCTTAAAATCTAGAACTGTCAGTGTCGGCCTTTCAAGAGTCAAATATTATAGTCAGATGACAACGTCGTGATACATTAACAATTGATATCTTTTCGCAATTTCTTTCATTCTTTATCAATCATTGAGATTCAAAAGCTGTCGCCTACGTATAGATGTTATATAGAATATTGAAAATGAATGATATAGTTCAGACAGGTCTTACTTGGTTGTTGACATTGTCTGGTTCCTTGTAGTCATAGCTTGTGATTATCTGATTCGGTGTTCTGTTTTAAGTAATTTTTCTGTCTTTTAAATCAGGCTCGTGAGGAATTATTTGTTTTGGTTTTTCGGGGGTTCGGATAAAGGCCCATTTACACTAGGACGATAACGATCGACGATAAATAGACAAATGTGCATTTTCCATACATAAAACAAAGGAAATCTAAACAAGTTTCATCCTATTAGGAGAACCATAAGTGCTGCGTTTGATGAAAATTACGTGAAAATGTAATTTTTACGTGTCCAATCAAATGACGTCATGATCAGTAAGAGCAATAATATCGTGGCAATACAATAATGTTATTGTTTTTATTGATCATGACGTCATTTGATCGGATTTTGACAAATATTATTTTGATCAATGACGGCATAAACGATTTTCCTATAGGCCTAGTTCAAAAACAGACTTTTCGAATTTATTTTGTTTTAGGTAAGAAAAATGTTTATCTATTTATCGTCGATCGTTATCGTCCTAGTGTAAATAGGCCTTAAGAGGTGACTAAGTGACATTTCAAGCCCGTAGCCAGGATATTTACACGAGGTTATTTATCCCTCAAAAGGGAGCAAGGAGGCGTTAGAAACTGTAAAACTAATTTAGGCCTTGTCTAGAAGAAATTTGTCTGCTGGCTAGATGCAGATTTAGGAATTTAATTGTTGTGAGTTTGGCCTATTTACTAGCATTCTCGCTGAAGACCTCTGTTTGAAAAGGAAAGTTCGTTCGAACCCAATGTAACGGGCTTTCATTTATATGATGAGGTGTAACAGCAGCGGAGTGCCTAACAACTGAGTTATATTAGGATATTGTTAAGTAAAGTTTTAAGTGTTAAGGTTTGTTAAGTAATGCAAAATGAAATAAAATAAGGTTAAAATAATCGTGAATTGCCATTTTGAAGGGATAGGGGGTGAGGGCGATACCTGGAAGTTCAGTACTAACGCTCTTTCTAAATAGGAAGCGTCTATAGCATAACTACCACATTACGGTCTTATTATTTCTTTAGAAATTACCTTCATCCCTCTACACGTTTTTAGTCTACAGATCACTATGTCAGTCGGTCGGTTGGTCGGTCGGTAAACACTAACTCAAATTTGAGCACGCGACTGCAGCCATGTATGGCCTTGTTAATGTTAACTACAAGCTTAGTTTTTAATTTAGTTTTATCCAATTGCAACATTACGGTATTAATAATTACTTTTATGCTAAGGTAGTGAGTTGTGAATAATTTATGAATTACATATCTTTGCAAAATGTTCTCAGGTGAATAATTCATGAGTGTAGCAATATCAATTTGTTGATTTTTCATTTAAAACTTCAACAAAACACATTAAACCAAAATATTATCTATCATTTTATATGGATGTAATGGTTTTAAAGTGAACTAAAGTCTCGAAGCTCTGTGAAAACAATTGAAAAGTGGAAAGACAAAAATGCCAGAACTCAACATGAAGTATGGGGATACGCCTTTCATATTATAATAAAAGAAATAACTAAATAAAACTATTAAATCTAAATCTCTAGAAGAGATTCGTTGAGAATGTTGCTAAGCTTACTGTACCTATGCACCAGTGCTAGTAACATGTTTGGCACGAGAAAACTACCCTCTTTTTACGAGCATCAGCAAGTGCGTCTATGCTTTTAGAAGAAGAGTTTTGAATAAGGTGTACAACGATCTGTTAGGATTTTCAAATCTTCTTAATGGAAGAAATTCCTATTTTAGTGTGATTCTCCATTTTGTATTGTTTGTTGTAGGCCATATATATGGGATTTTTATTCTGGAAAAAGAGTGACCAATCAATCAGTCAAAACAAATTGTACAAAGAATACCACCAGATCATGTTCAGCTTACACTGGAAATTGCAGGCAACATAAAAACATGACGATTAACAGACAAAAACATTAGAAAAAGCATTGGTTACAAAGACGAATTAATAAAAAATCCGAACATGAACATGAACAAGATTTTGTAAGAACGATTTCAATGATAGTTCACAGAATTTTATTACCATGTTTTATCTTTATAGTTGAATTAACATCTTCTTTAAAATTGTAAATGAAAGCATATGGTTTTATATTGAAATCAATCATATTTTTTATGTAAATATGCCTGCATTTTAACTACTTTTAACACTGTAAAAATCGTAGTAATATACAATAGAAAGAGAAATATTCATGCAAATAATTAATTGTTACAAACGTACCTTTATTTTTATATATAATAATAAATATACATATAAAACAGAGAATTATAATAAAAGTGGGACGACCCCACATAAGACAAAAAAAAAATAAATTAAAAATGTCTAAAATTGCAATGGAATCAAATTTAGCCTATTAATTACAATATCCAATACGTCATTATAATATTCCATAGTACTATTTGTACGTTTTTTCTTAATTAGGTTCACTGTTTTATAGTCTTTATCATTATAAAGTGCCTAATCTAACCTAAGGTGTTTTTTTTATTGTATTCCGTAGTGCTATACATGTTTAGTGTGATTATAAAAAGAAAACAACCAACCGGTTCGGAAACAGAACAACAACATACAGCCATGCTTTATTAACTATAAATAATATACACGACGTTATCGATATATTAATATTCGGTATTATTATAAGCACATCCTTTTCTGTAATATACAAATGCATATTAATTTTTGCAAAAATGTAAAAGTCATAAGTTCTATAATCATTATTTTTTAGTTATTAGAGCTTGAAATAGCTGATTCAGTGTTTAGCTAATAATGTTAATTGCCATTGAATTGGCACCGACTTTTAGCGAACTTGACCTTGAGGTATTATTGTATGAAGATTATTTGCAAAATGATTCGTTTTTTTATTTCGTTTTTACAATTTAAACGCAATTATTGCAAAGTAGAAAATTACCTGTTAACTAAATGAACGAGTTATTGCAAAATAAACAATTGGTAAGATCAAACCAAACTGACACAAAATAAGGTTCTTCCGCCAGAGTCGAGATGTCAAGGATGTCAAACGTTATAATTCACCTCTATTCTCGGCTGCCAATCTAAATTATTCACATAAAAAAGATATATTACTAAATAATACTATAATTGCAGAATGACATTGAGATCTGAAAGAACCTTACGATTAGAAATGTAATTAACTAACATGCTTAATGAGGTTAATTAGTACAGTACGGCTAAAGCATTTAATACATAGATTTACAATAATAGAGAGTCCTTGACGATAATTCAGGAAACATCAGTACAATATTCTATTTCAACGTTTTTACCAATATTAGTATTTTTTCTTCTGATATCTTGTCTGTTTACAGACGTTGATGACCGTTGTTTTCCAGTTATATGAAGTTTTAAGAAGAGTTTAATTAATTTCAGAGAGATATGTCAGTCAAACGTTGATGACCACAACCTCTTATTCCTTCTACCTTTACTCATAGTGTCTGTCATCAGATGTATTTCTCCCTTCCTATTGTGTGTCCGAGATATTTAATTTGTCGTCACCTAATATGCATCTATATATAAATTTACGTAAGGGCAAAATTCGGTAAATCGCGCGTTATTTCTAGAATGTTTACTCCATGGTATATAAAGTTGGTTCGTACTTTCGGTACTGATTTTAACCACCTGATATAACCCTGTTTACTAATTAAATTGAGTTCGATAATTAGTTATTGACGATTAAAACGAATTTAGGTTCAACGATTTGCCCCAAATAGGGGTGTTTTTCGATGGTGGTATACACTGTCTAATGGATGTCCGTCTTGAAAAATACCCGCAGACAATAATACGAGGATGCTTCGCATTTTCCTATCTCCTCCTACGATAATTGTTTTTAATGGCTGAAAACCGGTTGAACAGCTCGAGTATAGCATCATAATGTTGAAGACAGGCCGATTTTCTTTAAAAAATACTATTTTGATAGATTTAATATACGTTTATACAAATGTATTGATTTGCGATGAATGGAACATTCCAATCTCTGTTCCACAAGTGTCTATTCCCTCAGGCGTCGTAAAGGCAAGTACAGGTACTGTATACTCATAACAGAAATTCGATCCATTTTTTTTCAATCTGTGCTGCAGAGGTTGGATATAAATTTTTTTTAAACGGATAATGAGCTAGCGTTTTCAAACCACCCATATCATCACCCTTCCCTCACTGGCATGAGTAGCGTTGTAAAACCAGTAGAGGATAGGCCTACGGTACATCACATGCCCTAAACGCAGAACAACTTTGGTGGGTAGGGGGTGGGTAGGGTAGGAACCAACTTAAGTATGAATTTGCTCTAAGAAACAATTGAAAACCATTAGGCCTACTAATTAAGTTGAGTTAGATAATTTAATATTTATTGACGATTAAATCGAATTTATGATTTTCGCCGAATAGAGGTGGTTTTCACAAATTGTTTTACATTATATAAACATATATACGTCGTAGTGATGTATCGTTACATGTACTGTACTATTTCAATCGACTATGACGGTGATAGTTTCAACAAAGTATTAAATCGCAATGTTTTACTGTGTTTAGTGGTATATTATTTGTAAAACATGAAAACAATTAATATTTCGTTAATAAATGGGTAAAAAATATATTTAAAAATTGTTCCACTTTGCACCCATCCTCTTCCCCATCCCTCAACCCAAATGTTACATACAAAACACAATTTAAGTTTGTTTAAATTTGACTTAAACAATTGGTCTCATTTTGTGACAAGTTTCTCTTTCGGAAGTAATTCCTAGGGTACTAATTTTACAGTACATAAATCACAGTGTCTATTTATTCGTTCCTGTAAACGACATGTATTATTGTCCTGCGGTACGTATACATTTGAAATCGCCAGTTTTTTTAACGCTGAAATTATTATGTATTCGAGAACCATCTGTGGGCACGACCTAGATGGTACGCGAGCGAAGCGAGCGTACCATCTAGTTATTATTAATTATGATAGTAGGCGCAGCTAGATATAGTTGATATAAATGTAAAAAATAAGTATAAGTAAGTAATTGACTAAATCAGTTTAGTAATGCATAGGAAAAATCACCTTCTTTCCTCAAAATTTCAAAACAAACCATTCAAATATTCAAAATAAATGACACTATATTATTATTACTTAAAGACATATTATTTCATATAAGCGTTTAAAGTAAGTATGAACTTTTATCCGAAGATGTTTTCATCAAACATTAAAAATAATATATAATTTGTTTAAGGCTTTTTTCAAGTTTATATAATATTCAATACCAAGGTTATCAATAAAATGATGACGCTTGTGATATTTTATAATATTATTATATATATTATCTAATCATCATCACCAGCGCATTTATTTTTCATCGCTATATCGATTTTGTTTTATATTCTAAATTGTGTGGACATTTTTTTTTCTTGTTTTGTAGTATAATGTGTCATTATCTACTATCTCGCTTTCATTTGATAATATTTTCAAAGACGCTAATCGTCATGTTTTTGTTGGAAATCCAGGTTTCCATGAGGATTGAGATTTTTTTTCTTGAAGAAAAGTAGCAAATTTTGATGGATATTTTTTGTAAACTGTTGTCCGAATGTAAATGAGGTTTCTTCATTATACGGGCCGAGTTTTACATCTCAATTATAAAGTATAAGTTCACGAACCTCTATTGAAATAAGAAAAACATTAATGAATAATATTAAAGATAGAAACTTAACAATTATTGCTTTTTTTACAGTTATAATTACGATAGGTAAATTTAACAAAGAGATACATTGCCTTTCTGCCAATTCGATAATAGGTATTAAACACAGTCGTAAACAGAATGTAGGCACACATTAGTGAAACACGCCGGTTTGCTTTGTGACAAAATGTTCTACTTTAAATCCTTTCTTGTAACACCTGAATCATTACACGGTAAAAGATTAGTTTTTAATGTCATCATTATTCTCTTTATTGGCAAAGTACTTAGCTACAGGAAGAGCTGTTAAAAGTAGAACATCTTAAAAGCTAAGTAAATCTGTCGTTATTCCAATCAGACAAATTTGACCTAAGTGTAATAGCCGTATGTGGACATTCCGTAGAATGTTACAAAATCATTTGAATAGATAAAGATTAATCGAAACAATCAGCCTGAACAGAAATCCGAATGGCAGTGTGTTTTCCAAACCATAAGGTTGCAAACATTGTTTGCATGGCAGCGTGTAAGCTTTTGGTAAAGTGTGTTTAAACACCTTACATAACGGTATTGTAAATAGCGTAATAGCCTAAATAGGTATTCATAATTTTATAAACTGTTTAGAGTTTGTTTTTCGTATACATCACTAACATCTTTAACATGATCCAATTATTCTAGATGCACACGCTATTCTAGTCTTATTCTTCTCTTTAAGTTGATGGTTGTCAGATAGCATTTAGTCTAGAAAACCTCACAGAAGCCAAACTTGTTGAAACATAACAGAAACAATAAGCTGCTTTTTTTTAAACTGCATATTTTGATCAACAGAATAAAATCATTTGGAGCTAGAGACAGTGAATGTTTCTGCAAATATGTTGCATGCCATGTTAACGAACTTTTGTAAATTCATCAAACGGTTCTTACATCTCGTTAAAAATGAAGACCAATTATTATTGTTTGCTTTTATTGACATTTCTATACAGTTCAGTTAACAGAAATTAACATCAGTAGTAGAATACATTTCATAATAGTTATACGAAGAGATACAAGCTACTAGTTAGTTGAAAATGTGTTCATTCTGGAACTAATTAGGTACTGTTCCGAAGCATACTAAGTGCTGAGCCTTGAACAACTTATTATGTTAATATTTTAACGACTGAATCACCTAAAGTGTTGCTATATTTTATCTCAACAGATACAGTTGCAGAACATCTGTGACGTCACAGGAATTTTACTGGCACTGTCATAACGAAATTGATTTTGTCGCATTCAAATCTTTTATAAAATATTTCGCTTATATAAATTTCTACCTACTCGTTTGTGAAGTCTGCTACATACATTCTGATTAACGATTAGCGAAGCATTAAAATTAACGCTTGAACGTTGCCGTCTGCTATGTGAACGCGGGAAAAATCACTTTCTGCCCGTAAATACATCTTCGAAAAACGTTTGTCGGCATAATTCTGTGTCCTACGGTGGAAAAACGATTATTTTTCTTTGATTCGTGTTAAACAACCGTTCAATTATTCTATTTATATTCAAGTAAGGTGGGCCGCCTCAATCAATATTGTATGTTTACACAATTACATACTCTTCAGTTAGTTCGATGTTACAAACCAGTCAGTGTCTACTTTTGTATAGTAAAGTAGTAACACATATTATCTGGAATTAAGTTGAAACTAAATATCACTAAATTTCCACCGGATCGAATACAATTGTACGATGCGCAACATGGATTATTTTACTTTCTATATGTGTTGATATTTGCTACGCTCAGAAATAACAAGAAGATGAGGAGCTACGTAGTGTGTGGGTTAATGATATTTTCAACGTGGTTAGACTATGTATTTGGTGAAGACTTCAGTGACCAATTAGACAATGCGGCCACTAAACCTGGATATATGAGCAGTTTTGATGGAATTGTACGATTTAAAATGATAATAGAATCTATATTTATTTGCATACTTGCTTCAACAGTTTTTATCGGACTTGTAATGTGGGTGATAAAGACGAACTTTGACGAGAACCAACAGTCAAAAATGAGGCGGGAAGCATCAATACGCGAACGGCAAAACTCCACGGCTCACCAAGTTTAGCAAAGACTAAGCCTTCCTTACCAAACCAAATGAATTATTTCTCAAATTTATGTAAATTTTTTTTCATCTTGACATCTTTACGATAGACGCAATAACTTTTTCCAGACTTTGTGATTTAATCATTATTTAATATTTGGTGGAGGTTCATTTTGAATATAATGTTATGTTACGCTTGAATCATGTGACTTGTTTTATAACATAACAAATCACATATTTATGATTTCGCATTTCTAGGTATTAAAATATGAATGAGATATCGAAATAATAATAGCAATGATATGCATTAATCAACATATTCCACATACAGATTCCTGTATGCATCATAATAGGAACATAACTCTCAAAAACACAACTTAAGTCTTCCATTGAATCGTAAATATTTGATACTATGCGTCTACCAGAATAACAGAGATTCATGGTGTGCCATGTTATTCGATTTTTGATTTGATTGCGTTCTTTTAATTTAATGAACTCTGTAGTATGTTACGGATGATTTTATTGGCGTTTATAAAGCACGTGCGAGCAAAATGGTCACAATGGAATTTACAGTAAAATAAAAAACGGTGCTTAAGAAACTTTCCCGATTTAGAAGAAGTTAGTTTTACTCCCATAAATAATTATGGATACATGTGTGTCAGAATATAAATTAGGCCTATTGGTTTTTTTTTTGGTATTATAAGATGATAATATTATGATAATACAGTTTCTATAAACCATTATGCCTATCGATACTTAATGGGAAAAACGTGACCAAAAACAAATGGAACCGATAGAGATTATCATCAGGTAAAAAAGTAATTCAACACAATAATATCTGCATGTTAACATAATACCTTGATAAATTACTATTAATTTATTTTATTATGTGAAGGTAAACAAGTAATAGGTAAACAAGTATTAGGTCTATTGAAATTTTGGCGTGCTGCTATATGTTATTAAGCCATGCATGACTAATTAGCCAAGCTTACCCATGCATACCTAATCAAGCACACAGTGACGTTACGGTATGCCTATAGAACACAGAGCAATGAACCCAATGGCATTCGGTAGTATGCTACACATTTATATGGTGTTAGCATATTCAATCATTTTTTTAAATAACTACCTTGTCAACAAAGTGATTTTTGGTATTAAGTTCCCTACCCAACCTTCCTCCACCAACCAGCTTCTGTCCCCGGCTGTGTCCCTCTTGGGAGTTTACTTTTTTGATTTAGTTAACTAACTTGTACAGTTTATTTTGATGATTCTTTTTTGTTATCATAATTTAGGCCTAAGTATAAAAATGTACTATTTTCAAATACAGTATTGTACTCTAAAACTTGTTGTACTCTACAGCCAGTAATAGATCAGCATTAAGCCCTGTGTACACTATCAAAATTAGCTTATGAAAACATTGCGATCTTCGTGTCCATATATGTCACATAAAGTTTGATAGTATAGTGTAGACAGAGCTTAAAATTCACGTTTTGAATTTCATTGATGAATGTATATCAGTTTCTGTAAACCATTAAAAAAAAACTAACCAATGTATATACAGTTTATTAAATAATAAAAAAAAAACCAAATCTTGACTAATTTGATTATTATTTTAAATTACAGTACACTCACACAATCTAGTATATGAATGTCAACAAATTGTATTGATACCAAATTTCTGTAAAAAATAAAAGTGCTATAACGTTATTAGTTTTGAATGTCAGGGGTTTTGAACATCGCTCCTACTTGCCAGTCAGCCGATGTTGCGATATACTTTACCAACCATCATGAGTTTATCAAGTATTGGTGTATGCCGAGAAGTTATCGCAACACCTTGTTTTTTACGCTCCATTTCTTTGTAGTTGGCGTCAAGATGCAATCGAACAGTCCCTATATTATCTTTCTCTTAAAGATAACCAGGGTTGTGTTTTAATTAAACGTTTTGTTTGTTAACCTAACAACACGAATAATTCTCTAATACGTCTATCTTCTCCATGGTCTGATATTGTAATTTACGCTCCACTTAATAAAACAACAAGGCGTACGTAGTACGTAGAGAAGTGCTTTGTTATTTAAAATATCTACATGATTCTATCTTAATATATGTAATTTAATAGATCGGGTAATATAACAAATATAATTTGTTATTTTACACGATCTATTAAATTACATACGACTCGTATTTACATGTACTTATACCATTAACATGATTAATCAGATATTTAAACCACTAAGAATACGGCATTGTAAGAGCTGATGACACTGATCTTTGTTTTCTGTTTGAACCGTTTTATATAGGCATAGAAAATAGAGGCGATTTCAAAACGAAATACAACTGATTTCGTCTTTTACTTCAGCGCAGAAGGCACAGCATTTTCTTGTTCATTCTTTGCAATGCTTCATTCAACTCATTTTAACTCATTCATAAACATTAATGTTTAACAAACCACATGATATAAATGAAAAGAATATATACGTACGGAAACTTAAACATAATTTCTGATCATTCAGAGCCTACGTTGTCAATAATTCACTCTTCCGTGGTCGAACTTACCCGTCAAACACGATCATTAATACGAAACTGGTTTTACTGATGATAAATAAAGCATGTTCTTCTATCTTCACTAAAATCATACCCAAAATGTAACTATATTTAAAATGTATAACTTTATCTCCCGATTGCTTGATTAATTCAATTTCCACATATTTTTAAATATTGTAAAAAAAGATTATAAAATAGACAAACATTGATTGCTGCGTAGCAGCTATTCATATCATTCAGTGCATCTTGACCGTCCGTCACGCTTCGTTGCATGTCAGATTCGAAAGGTCATGGTTTGTCTACAAAACGTTGGCCTAGGACGACCTAGGCAGAGTTTGACAGCTTTTTCTCTCTGCGGTAAAATCAATTATTGCAGGCGATGATAATTGTACACTGCATCCTCCGTAATAGATATTTTGTTATCCAATGATAAGCGTTTTTAAAGGTGGGAGCCAATAATTAAATTTCTAACATTGTATCACCTTGTCAACTAATGTTGATGAATAGAAAATAAATGCTTAAAGTAAAATTTACCAATATAACCTGATTTTTTTTAATAGAATAATTTGATAATGTGTCTTGTTTCAGGCTTAAAACCTCTTTCAGTGGTTAGGGAATTTCTATGTTAATTAAACTAGATTTTATCCAAATGTTTAAAAATGTCCTAATCTATAATGGAACTCCTATTGGCAGAGTTGATTCATTGGTTACCCTCCGTTAAACTATACTTACCATGATGTTCTTAAAATATTTGCAAAACCTGTACTTATACAATGTTATTTAAGTGTCCTTTTTGCTTATCAAACACTCATTGAACCGTCTTGGAATAATATACAAGAACTTGTGTATACCGATAAACCAAACTATGCAACAAACTCTCAAATCACCGGGCCTAATAATAATAGTACTAGAGTAGTTAAATTGAAATTTAAAAAGAAAACAAATACCAAAAGTCCTTTACTTAGATAATTGTCTATTTACTACTTAAACACACATTCATGTTCCTGTGACTTTATACAGTCTATTTTAACGAGAGTTACACCCCATTTAGTATTCATCCATGCATGCAGCTAAGCCTAATTATTAATAACCTTTTTGATCAGAAAATATGTATTCGATTATTAAATGCAGCGATTACTCTGTATTTTGGGATGGAAAAAATATATTCATAGTGAGGGTCGTTAATAGTTTCAATTTAAAAAAGAATGTAATATAATTTAATAAAAAATAAATACATTTTAAACTAACACGTGTCTCACGAGTCTCTTCTTTTTGTATATTCTAAACTACTGTGAAACTAGAGGCCTTCATTATATTATGTAACTCTAAGATGTAAACTCATTCTCATTCTGGTTCACTACAAATATGGTGAACAACGATGACATCACTAAAACATGGCAATTGTAAACAAAAGCAGATCTCCTTAGATGTGTGCATGTGGTAGAGCATAGAGATAATATTATAGTGAATATCTCTATGGGTAGAGTTAAAGGTATGTAAAGAAAGAACCCCTGTAAAAAATACAGTAGGCCTACAACAAAATAATATATCGCATACATTATGCCTGGTACTGCTGTACGCCAATTTTCCTCTCCAAATGTAATCTGTCATATAGTAAGGGGAGAACATTTTGAAAATTTAACTTAAATAATAGGAATTCATAGCTTTACAAAATAAACACCGAGAACACCCATGTATAAAACATAACGCCCCCAACGGTTGATTATTTGTTACCTCATGGAATTTTGAACGTCTCTTCATGCCCATCTATAGGTGGCAGTAGAGCTTTTTTGATTTCAGAAAAAAAAACTCTTTAAAAGTAATAAGCCTGTCATCCAGTGTACCAAAGACATACATACTGGCATATAGGATACTTTTCATTTTAAACTAACTTCAAAATAATACCAATAATAGACGATCATGGGCGGCTGGAATGGTTTGAATAGCATAATTCATTATTAATAACTGTTTATTTTATATTCTCTTCTTGATTTTATTATTTAGTATCAACCATTTATCACAATTCGAATAGTGTATCGTAGACATTATAAACAAAGGACATTTACGCATTACATTTTGTATATAGCATAATAATACAGTAAACAATAGATGATTTCAGTAATATATTAAAGCATATAAAGGTACAGTATAATGCATGATGAACAAATATTTCATAGTTTGTGTTAAGTTGTAATCATATCATGATATCCCAGATGAGCAAAGAAAGATCGCCATTCTGTAATTATTTGACGTAACGTAAGCGTTGACATTTACCGCGATATTTCTTATCTATACTAACGCCGTGAATCTGAACAAAACATTCATGTGATAGATTGTTTCAATGATAATATCAGTTTTTACGACTACGTATGTAAACTGGTAGACAACTGCAAAGAAATCGTGATCACTTCCTCTCTTTGGTTGTGGATCTTTTAATAGAAGGAGAACTTGTACGTATGTAATAAAATCGCAGCGATAGACGTATGTTTTACTATTTCAACATTGATAGTAAACATCACTTTCTCTGTGTTATTAAACAGTAATATTATACTCATTTTATCTTTTCTCTAAACTCAATTAAATGATTTATCAAACGAAATGATTTTGCTGTGGACAATTCGTCTTCTTATTGTTGAACTTTCTGTTGACACGTTTCATTAAAGTTATACAAACAACAACTAATTGCATCATATTCATCAGGATTCTTACCTTTACCACAACAAAGAACAGAGTAAAAGGAAAATCATAGGTGAATTTGAAATGAAGTTTAATCTCATCGCTTTAAAACGATGTTTTGACCTCCTCTGCCGGGTGCACTCTGTTCAGGCTCGCCGTACATTATACGATGGATCCTTTTACTGGCATTCTGGATACATGTCCAGCCCATATCAGCTGTGATTAGTGTCGCCTCGATTCATACTGTAAATGCCAACTCTTTCAAGTATGTCCAATTTTGTGAGGTGATCCTGCCAAGAAATAAATGAATTATGTTCTTGTGTGTCTTTTTTGAGCTGCTGACAATAGCATAACAAAGCATCTTATTGCTTCGTAGACTTCGAATCTGGTTGATTGTCGGATCCAAGATTATGTCCATATTTGAGCTTTCGGAAGGATGAACAGGCATTATTAAAGGGGGTTTTGTATTTCTTTGTCGATTCTGTTGAGTGTTACGGCATAAATCGGGATTGCCGCGGAAGGAAGACCGTGCTTTTCTGGTGCAGGCTTTTGATATTTAAGCAATATTCTAAAGGTCTCCTTTGCCACCTGCAAATGGCAGTTCTATAAAGAGCTGCTTGCTTTATGGTTTTGCAAGGGTAAAAATCCTCCCATCAAGACTTTGATAATAACTTAGTTGCTTTGGTATAATTATATGGAGCTTTATCAGAAAAACAGAAATAGAGTAGATAGATTTGAAGACACAACCCTATTGAGTTGACTTATATTTTTATATATTTAACTATATTTAACTAATTGCTGGTTACCATATGGAATCAGGCCATTTATTCCAACATGAATGTTTGAGTAGAATATCTGGACATCTCTGATCCGTCTCAATGGACCAAAGAAAGCTCTTGAATATTTTTCATCAGCTAGGCGTGTAGGTCTGCTGTTTGCAGCCACCAGTCTTTTTAGTCGCGTGGACGCGACTCTATAGTTCACTATGTCGGTCGGTCGGTCTGTCGGTCTGTCGGACTGTCTGTCGGTCCGGTATCACTATGCGTTTTAGCACGTGACTTATGGCTGTTGGCCTTGTTTCATTCTGCGAAGCCTTTACGCTGTAGCTTGCTGAGCATCTTGCTGTTTACATTTTCTTCTGTATGAAACACTTATTTTTCTTTGCTGTTTCAAAAGATGTTTGTTTTATGGCAGTCAAAGTGTCATTTAATCTGTACTGTGATTGGAATGCTATAATAAGAGCTTTCTCTCCAATTCTGTATGAAGAGAAAACTTGATGGTGTTTAGTTTTATTTTAAGTTTCAGATTTTATTGATGCTAATTTTCAAAAGAGGCACGCACCATTTAAATACCAGTGGAGCACTCTAGTCCTCTCATTGCACTTGTTGAGGTAACATCTGCCATCTGACATCTTGTGATGATGATCTATATGATTTCGTTTCCAGAACAGTATTTGTTGTCTCTCATTTGAGAATCTGGTCTCTTTATAAAAGAGGCAGCAATAGAATACATCAATGTTTAAAATGAAGTTCTGTGAGTATTTTGGGTGTGTTTTCTTTGGCTACCGTTACAGAGAATAGATCTAACTGGGGCTGGCATGTAAGGATGGGATAAGCTTTGTTTTCCTAACCATCACATTTTGTTTTCCTAGACCGCCTGGTAGACAACTGCTTGGATACCTCACCTGACTCATTTTTATCCATTGCCATAGTCTTTCCCACCAAGTTGTTGAAGTAGCTGTTGCGCATCAGCTATATTCACTCTCTGAACCGTGTATACGGTGGACCACAATGTGCGATAACTGGCAGTGGCAGTAAAGTAAATCGCAAAAAAAATCATCTATGACTAAACTTAAAATAACTTTTTAAACAAATTGTAATAATTTCTTAAGACCCTGAGATGATTGATCCGTACGAATAATCGGGTGCTTGGGTCAATAATGAGTTTTGCACTCAAACTGAACATGAATTAGAAATTCAGTAAGTGCATAATATGAAACAACTGATTGTTGAACTTGTTGTGAACTTATTGTGTTCAGAAATTATATAGCGAGTGGATACGGAGTCTACAGAGGGCGCTGCACATGTTTACATCAATGAATTTGTCAATTTTTATTTACATGACAAATGCCATGATATTTTATATAGCAAAGTGATACCTATCAAACGATTTTCCAACGCCCTAGCCTATGATAAAGCACTGCTTTCAATCAAACCAACACACACGCTCTTTGAACTCTATGTCTCTAACCGCGAACCTCTATGGAACGTTGCGAATCAAAGACGGTGTTAATATTTTAATCAGGATTAACAACAATGTACCCGTGTCGTAAATCGCAGTCTGAGTGCTACATGAACGATTGACATGAACATGTCTGCGTTGAGGATTAATTGACAATAGCAAGATAGATGGACTACTATTTTTAATTTAATGAAAATCGGTCTACGCAAAGTTAACTTTCTTACGACCGTAGTTTAAAGCAGTTGATAATATTAATAAAATATGTAATTTTTATATAAACATTGTTCCGAAAACCTCCGAAAATTTAAAATTACGTTATTCTATAGAATATTATTAGGTAATGCATTTGATAATGTGTGTTTTAACGTATCCGTTGGTGTGTGCAGTGCAATAATTTAGTTTTAAATTGCGGCTAAGCAGCGCCATTTTCACAAATCGATGTGATTGATTTAAATTGTAGTGTCTGGTGATTGGCAAATTGTAAAGCGACCTCTATAGTACAAACACCCATGCAGAATATCTGCTGTGACATGCTGGAGACGCACGGTCGGCGTCAATTTAGTCGGTAAGTGCGTCATAAAATACTTCACCATACCTGTATGTGCATAATACATGTATGTTAAGAGTCGTGATCAATTTTTAATCAAATCAGGTAGGTCTATCATCCCATGAAGATCTGATATTGTGCAATGCGTGTATGTATTCTGGATAAGTTCTTTAATCAAGATAAATGTTAAAATGTAACTAGAAATGTGTCTGTGCGTTTTACCTGATCATTAATTGTTTCGATTTGTTTTCTTTAGTATAGTGTAGGCCTATTAAAGGCAAAAAAAACCAATTTTTACCAACAATATCCTATTTTAGTTAAAGGATTAGATTTCCTATATATCATACGTAACGTCATTTTTTTTTTGACACGATGACTTCATATTAATTGAGAAAGATAATTTTCTGAGCAAGAGCATTTTAAATTTAGAGAGAAACTCGTACTTGCGATGCACTCCGTTGAATGTAATGGTGATCTATGACAGAGAAAAAATAATTAATCAAAAGGTTGATTTTCATATAACGTCACAACATTGTATAGGTCAAAGTTTACATTAATTTATATCAAAATCATTGAATAGAAATTGGTATCACACATTAATTGTGTGTTAAGTTATAACAAAAATGCCTTTTTTATATGAAAAACTGATGTTCGTATAACTTTCAAATATACTAATTAATTTATTATAATAATAAATAATAATAATAATAATCTTCCTTATAAAAAACCCAATAATTTAAATAAATATATTAAAAATAAAAATAATAATATTACTTATAAAAAGACAAAATAAGCAGTTGAATTTAACAAAAAAACTGACTAATATGTGACATAAAAAAAAAAGAGATTATTTAAAAAAAAATTATTTTGTCAGTGGGCAATATCAAAAATTGTATATAAGAAAAGTACATTTTTCGAGAGGAGTTGTTGATATGTACAGTATTTGTTTTTATAACGCCTAAATAAATTTATGTTGGTTTTTACCTTATTAAATAGACTTGCACTAAGTCTGTAGTTAGTTCGATGTTTGTCTGAACCTGAAATCGGGCTCAAGTTGTATACGTATGAAACGCCATATGTGCCAAACTATTTATTTTTTACAAATATTAAGTAAAAACTCCGTCTTGAACCCAGACTGCTTATTAAACTATACCTAAGTATTATGGATAATGGCACTAAAGAAACAGGTGGAATTACTGGACTGCTGGATTTCATAAACATGCCCGGGAAGCTTTTTTGAAGTGAGAGTGTGAGTGTGTGGGGGAGTGAGTGAATCTGGCAAACCCGGATGGCCACGTCTATGAAAATATAAAAATAACTAGATCTAATTTATAAAATGCCCTCAGAAAGTTTAAATCTAATGAAGAAATGTTAAGGGCGGACTCGATTGCCAGGTATTTTGACGATAAGGACTACAATAATAGTTTCTTGGGTAAGGTTAAGAAATCCAGCTTCGCCAATAACCAATTCCAACATTATAGGAAATTGCTAACGAGGAAAATGAAATGTGTGACCTATGGCGCGCGTCAACATTTCTCCGATTTATTTAACAGTGTTGACTCATCTGAACATAAGACCAGTGTAAATGAAGCTCTTGATAATTGTTTAGACAGTGAAATTTGTGCCTCACCACATAATATAAAGCTATTAATTAAAAGATTGCCCAATGCCAAACCAGCTGGGTATGATGGTCTTTGCAGTGAGCATCCCAATTCGCCTCTCTGAGCGTCGTCTGTTTCAGCGAACGTACTTGTTTGTGTCATTTTGTTGTCGTTTTCTTCAAAATACGTTGTACGTTTCTGCGAGTACGTTCTATGTTTCTGCGAGTACATTGTACGTTTCTGCGAGTACGTTGTATATGTCCACGAATATATTGTCAAATCAAATCAAATATTTGTATGTAAATGTAATTGTATTTTTGGCGGTGATTGCATTCCATACAAACGACAATATCGATCTATTTGTATTATGGCCAACTCTCTACTAAATAGCAAGTTTGGTAAATGTTCTACTACGACTAAATGTTATATATTTATGTTGTATATACAGAGTTACTCTGTCAGGATGTGCACTGTTCAACTTATGGTGTAGATATAATACGAGCACTTTGAGATCATTGAA
This sequence comes from Antedon mediterranea, assembly GCF_964355755.1. Lineage (NCBI taxonomy): Eukaryota > Metazoa > Echinodermata > Crinoidea > Comatulida > Antedonidae > Antedon > Antedon mediterranea. The sequence goes on from NC_092676.1 coordinate 17,355,164, forward strand.
AGTATGCTATAACAATGCATTGCATTTGCTGCTGAAGCAATCTAGACATTGTAGTGCTAGCATGTTGTTTGTTTTAAATGTTTAAATGAGTTCCATAGAAAATATGTTTTCTGTTTCAAAAATCGTGTGAACACAAGTTGTAATTTTTTGAGCATGACCATTAATCGCCATGTTCTTAATGTGTCAAGAATACATAATACAGTGGAATGCTTTGTTGCATTGATTATATTTATTGATATATTTTGTTATTCTGTACAACCTCAAATTTTCATTTTTTTGTTTGTTTTGTACAATGATTTCTTAGATTGAGCTTTTTTTTTGTTATGAAGGAATGAATTATGGTAACAAGAGAAAAAAAAATGAATGAAGATGGTGGTCATTGTCCGATTGTGTGAAACGAATAGGCGTTTATTTTAACTTAATATCATTCACTCATGAATATATATCAATATCATCAACATCAAAGCCATTGAAACTGGAGAAAATCAAAATAAAGAATGAACAATAAATTATTCATTTATAAATTAATTGTATTTCGCTTTTTAATTATTAATGACTTCCATAAATCTATTTACTGGCTGTGATGAACATGAATTATGCACGATTTGAATTTCTTTCAGCGAATCCTAGTTGAGAACTCTAGTAAAACCAGAACTTGTGATTTCGCTCTTTCCTGATAAAACATTGAAATAACAGAATATCAGAATAAACAAGTCATCTGCTCGTTACACTCGATCATATACTAATTTGTACTACCACCGGGTATTGCAATCGTTATACTTATCGTAACACTTTATATTTTGAACGACGTTTACATTTTGGACAAAATAACCAGAAATCCACTATGATGTTTTTTTTAAAGAGTGTATTTATTATATATTACCTGCTTTTCTTAGCATTGGTGGATTGTCAAAGTGAGTATTATACCTCATTTTTTATTGCCCAGTAGCAGCTATTCATATTTTGCACAACAATTTGATTTTCTTTCACGCTTCGATGCCTGCCATACCAGAGAGGTAATTGTCCTAATTGGCCTAAGACGACCTAGGCTATGTTTACGGCTTTCACTCTCTGTGAGTAAGAACAATTATTAGAGGCAACGATTGTACAATGCGGGGTAGGCCTACTTTATTTTTCTTTACATCTGCGCTCACTTTTAGCGTATAAACACGAAGACACACACACACACACAACATTAAGTCTGCGTACAAAAGACATATCACAGCATCGTTGATTAACCAGTTGAGTGTATAACCTCTTGTGTTTCTTGGTGAACATGATGCCCTATTGTAATTGTTTAATTATCGTCGGTAGCCTATTACGCCTTATTTTTGCAAGCATATTTGGTTGGAAACACACCACTCCCATCCCCAGAAAATCAATGGTTCATTTAATCATTCAAAGTATTAAAATAAAAGGCATACTCGAATCACGAAATCAAGGCTGATATCATCAGGAATATTCGTGTACTGCCTCTTCCTTATTTAATATACTAATTTGTAACCAGGTTGATTTAATAATGATAAATATGTAAAACGGATGAATGAACTACTTATTATTTTCTTTATGGTGACATGGCTAGAAACTATATGGGAGTGTGATTTCAACAGTGATGAGTTGCCAACAGATTTGATTCAATTGCAAGGTCATGATTTCAAATGGAATCTTTGGCCTCCTGGAGATGGTTATTTATTCCTCCAAACAGCAGGTACGTACAACTTTAATAGTAATGGTGCCAATTTGGTTTCAGGGCAACACAAATGTTTAAATAATGAATAAATTGTTGTTTCCGCATCCAATGGCTAGGTCATTTTTCTGTAAAACTTACATTTGAGGCCCAGAGGCCACACGATAGCCTAGGCAACGATAGGCTAGGCCTGCATCAATTGTAGAATGTTGATAGTCTAATAGGGGATACATATATTATATGTTAGTAGGCATAATGTGTGGAACGCCGTTATTTTTGTTAAATTTGCAAAGATGATGATACAAATTGCATCGATGATGAAAATTGAATCGATGATGAAAATTGAATCGATGATGAAAATTGCATCGATGATGAAATTGCATCGATGATGAAAATTGAATCGATGATAAAAATTGCATCGATGATGAAAATTGCAGCGATGATGAAATTGCATCGATGATGAAAATTGAATCGATGATGAAAATTGAATCGATGATGAAAATTGCATCGATGATGAAAATTGCATCGATGATGAAAATTGAATCGATGATGCCGAAATCACATCGTGAGGGCGGTTATCCGTGCTCTGTTAAAACAAAAATAGTGTAGGAGGTTAAAAGTTTTACAAATTTCCAATCACGCCGTCCACAAAATACTATGTGCAATTCCATTTTTCATTTGTTTGAATTGAGCATTGGATTGAAGAGAAAGATACGCTTCAGTCTGACATCAAACATTATCTCAAAACACGAGAGGTCATTCATTAGAATCATATATTGCAAATAAAATGTCTAAAGCAATTGGGATTATAAATAGTCTTAAGTACACTTTTACTCAGCGTATCCTTCTGTCATTATATAATTCTTTAATTTTACATTATTATTATTTTATTATTATTATCATTATTGTAATAATTATAATTTGGGCTGCTGACTATCCTTCTCATCTTGATAAAGTTAATAATATTATTAAATGTGCTTTAATATTACTCGTCTCGCATAACTCCATCTGAACCTTTATTTTATAAACTTAAGTTACTGAAATTAGGTAATATACATAAATTGCAAATTGTCTATTTTTTCTTTCAATATTTTTCTAACAATCTTCCTTCTCCCATGATGAAAACATTTAAAAAATAATAATAATATTCTCCTCTATTAAAATTTATATAAAAGAACGTTGTTATACGTCGATTGGAAGAAAAGGAAGCAAATCTGGTTTTCAGATAGGTAAAAATCTTCGTTTATCTAAGGGAAATGGCAAGCTACAGTTTAAAATTAAACTGGAACCTGGATGTACCCTTCAGGTAAGTGAAACGTAAATTTTCTACTAAATTTCAATTCGTAATATAATATGTTTCCTAATAATGTAATAATTATGTCATTATTATAATAATTATTTTGTATTATATGAAGGTAACGGCCACTTGCAACAGCAAAAACAATAAAGTGTTTGAACAGAATAAACCGTATTGGAAGGAAGAAACACTGCATATCCGTGATTGTTCTGGTCCGTTTAAGGTAATTTTACGTCATTAATAAATAGATATGTACAGACTTGTAGCGGCGGTAATATCAATACAATCCGCTAGATACCTTGTCTACCTTGTAATCTGCCATTTGGCAGGTCTTTTTTTATCCATACTGTCGGTCTGTCGGTCTGTCGGTCTGTCTGTCGGTCCGGTATCACTATGCGTTTTAGCACGCGACTTATGGCTGTTGGCCTTGTTTCTCCATACTTCTCTATTTTAGTGTTTCTTCCGAATATCTATTTTATTTTGTAATCAAGCATATCTCTTATTGTCCTTCCTCTTCTTGTTTTAACTTGTATCTCGATTATCACGATTTTCAATTATCCTCTTTCCCTAACGTCCAATCCATTTTGCTGCTGCTCCGCTATCTGTTTAATCATTTGCCTCCCCTCCTCTATTTCACTCAATTGTCATTTCTTCTGTTTTGAGTTTAACATCTCAGGGCTTCAATCCTGCGTATTTATTCTTTCCCTGTCGTCCATGTTTCACATCCATACAATGCAACACTCCATAACAATGACTTAACCATTATCTTTTTTTGTTTTTATGCTTGCCCTTGCTTGTCAGAAATTGTATGTAATCTTTAAATTTTCCTTTTGTCATTCTATCTTCTTATCTCGTTTCTACTTCTTCCGTCTTCAGTTAAATTTTGCTCCTAAATAATCTGTAACTTCTATTAACTCCTCTAAATATATATTTCTAGTTCTCTATGAACTCTGGTAGCACACATGATTTTCCTATTTCTAATCCGCTGTCTATGCTAAAGCACTGTTTTCATTAAAACATGCCCAATAATACAAGTCTTGGAAGATGCTAACTAACTCGTTAATTTCGTACTGAATGAAAACTTTATTCGTGCAATGGTACAAATAATTGTATTAGGTGGAATACCGTATAACAACTAAACAAAAGTGTTAAACTCTCGATGAAAACAGTCCGCGATCTAACAACCGAGATGGCGACCAAGCAAGCTATATTGATATTTGCCTATATTATACAAAATATCGCCTTTTAAAATGTTATAATTTACCTCTACTCTAAGCAGGCAATATTTGTATAATGTGTAAACATTTTATTAATTCCGATATCTACACAGACACATCTTCGTAAATAATATAAACTACGGAGATAATTATATTCTTTTAAATGAAGGGGTTTTCGTTTTCACTTACATTACTAGGTTGTCTTTGTCAATACTGGTAGAAAATACGTCAGAGATTGTGTGGCATATATTGATGACATAATTTTGCTGGACACAGAAGGTTAGTAAAACTAGGTGCATGATATGTAAAATGTAGATAATTTAAGTGGATGGTAAAACTAGACTCTTTACAATTGTTATAATTTTAATTATTATATTGAACCGGAAACTAAAAGTTGCGTTAATCAATAGACTATAAAATGCATTTGACCATAATATTATGTCTTTACCGTTTAATGTGCATTGTTTATTTAGTAACTTGTAGACGGTCCGCGCTCTGTCGGCAACGGAAAGTTTATTTATTTGATTGATCATCCTTCTGTTCACTTTATCCAATGTGATAGTTGACCAAATAAGTTCGGATATCAACTATAGGATATAGTAATTAGGTGGCGATTTCTCCAAAAAACTCTCCTAAAATAATTAAACCTGACCTGACAAAGGTATAAACATGACGCGTAGTTTAACAATAGGTGATTGTTTTTATTTTAACCCGTAAGAAAGTCTTGTTTATAATGAATGTGATGTCTGTTTACGTATAGATGGCCCAACTCAAATTTCTGATGACGCAATGATAGCCATGGGTGCAGTATTTGCAACTGTTATGACTTTGATCGTGGTATTAGCGTGTTACGTCGCTTGCAGGTAATTATTTTACAATTTTGACTCAGCCATAAAAGTTTATATTAATGATTACATGCTAGTATGTCACGTAAAAAAAACAGTTGTTCATCGTCCTCTCCCTACATCCGAATAATTAGTTCTGACGACTCTTTTTCCATTGTCGTTTACTGAAATGGCGAATTAATCTCTATTTGTATAAATTATGAAATCTTCGAACTTGTGTATGTTATTTACAAGCATGTGAATAGTTCAAGAAACAAGGAACTTACTGAGGCCGACACACAAATCATAAAATTCATCTCATTTTGCCCTTCCTACAATTTAAAAACAACAATTTCCCTCCGTCTTTTTTTGTTTTTGGGAAATTGTTGTACGTGACCTTATAATGTTACAGATTCAAGTAGACTAGAACTTCGTCATGACAAGTTAGGTAATGATGTGCTGAAAATAGTTGTTTTTATATAACACCTATATAAATTCCTGTCATTTGATTGGACGAATGTGGGTCACATGGCGTGCAATAGTACGCACTATTCAACGATCGTTAAATAGTACTTTTTGAAACATTTTTGTGTACGAAAAAAAAACGTCTAGATGTTATATAAAACAAATAATGAATGTTTTGTATTCGTGTAATGGTACAAATAATGGCACTTGGTGAATGATGAAAGGTTATATCAACTCGGCTTTGCCTCGTTGATATAACCTTTCATCATTCACCTCGTGCCATTATTTGTACCATTGCACTCATAAACATTCATTATTTGTATAATATTACATAGCCTATGTAAATACGCGAACGTGATTGGTTGAAACTGCATCACATGACTACCGCTGCGAGGATCGTAAATCGTATATATCCTCGAGAACGATGATATTGACTGTGTAATTTTCGCGTAATTATCGTGTCCCCTGTCATTAAACATATAGATTCTCGAGTACGATGATATTGACTGTGTAATTTTCGTGTGCAACACTCGAGTTTGCCAATAAATAAACAAAAGTCATCTACTCGATCTTGAACTCGGGTGGAATTGTCACTCCATCGCAAGACAACGTCTCATCCGCTTGGCCACGGAATTTGCTTGAAGAAATTAATCTTCTAAACTATTTAAGCTATGCATACATAGCGCCCTCATTTGTTATAAGTCCACCCTAAATGTGATGAAACACCGTTTGTGATTGGTCAATACTCACGGTAGTAACCTAGTAACTAGTACGCGCTGAACATCCGGTGATTCGGCTCCTCGAAGATCGAGAGAAGATAATATTATTATTAATACTAATAGGCTTATTGATGGAAATTCTTCTGTTAATTTAAACGACCTAGGCCTAAGCATGGAGGTATATACCTCCATGGCCTAAGTGAATATTTTATTGCCAAGGAATCATTAATTAGTAATTATCTGTATATTATTCTTCGCAAGGTAAGGTGTCTAGGCAGGCTTGTTTTAAATACAATACAAATACTATAGGAGGCCTAGCCTAGCTTCACCCAACCCAGCAGACTTGTTCTTGGCTATATAATATAACAGATATTGCCTTTTATATCGGTTAAATATAAGATTTGACATCCCCTCGGGAATGATATTAAGTTCTCGGGGAATATATATTTCCCTCAGCTGGCGCTTCGGGAAATATATATTCCCTCGAACTTAATATCATTCCCTCGGGGATGTCAAATCTTATATTTAACCTCTAAGCAGTCAATATCTGTATAATATTAACAAATTTAGTCATGATGGCTTTCATAAAACAAGGAACCACATCACAATCAGATAAAGGGCCACGCTGAATTAATATTGCCGTGATGGTACCAGATTGTGTTACGAATTAAGAATCTTTAGTATTATGTCGTCTTTTATTTTAGGGCTGATGATGATGATTATGATTACGAAGACGATGAGGAGGAAGAGCCAACTGCAATGTCTGGAGTTGCAAATACAGACGGTGATCAAACCGCCATACCACCGACTAACACAAAATGTGATCACTGTGGTGGTGAAATAATCCTATTGCCTGCCACGTTAGATCCCAACAAACCGGATTTAACCAAAACACCGACACTATACCCACCACTTTCTACAGTTATGTGATAAGTCGATCTGTACCACTGATGGTTAGGGACGGTGCATGCTCTCGAACTAAAGGCACATTTACACTACTAGGGCGATAACGATCGACGATAAATAGATAAACATACATTTTTCTTAGATAAAGCGAAAGAAATTAGTTTTTGTTCTAGAACTATAGGATAATCATGTATGCTGTATTTGATAAAAATAATATTTTTAGTCGCGTGGAAGCGACTCTATAGTTCACTATGTCGGTCGGTTGGTCTGTCGGTCTGTCGGTCTGTCTGTCGGTCCGGTATCACTATGCGTTTTATCGCTTTCTGACCTTATCTTGATATCAGTTTAATCTAGCTAAGTCAATTTTTCACAGTATATTCCTTATTGCCAGGAATCGATGTGGTTATGTTTTCACGGTGCGCAATAAAAAATTACGCGGTCTACGCACGATTTAACGAAATCACGTTTGTAATCATATCTTCACAACCATGAATCACAATTAAATAAAATTTGGTACTCATAAATTTCAGGGCATAAATCACCATATGGCAATACAATTACGTGCGTAGCGCATGTAACGCATGCGTACGCGCGCTTAAAATTTTCAAAATTTATTTTCGATGAAATAAGAGTACGTTTCAGGCAATTTTAAGCGTTTACAAAATTGCCATGAGTCACAAAGCCACAAAGTTACGCGCGCACGCGCATTTAAAATTTTAAAATGCGCAAAATTCATTTTTAATCAACTTTCTACGCGTTTCTTGTCATTTTGAGCATGTCAAAAATTCCCATACGCGCGCAAATTTTTACGCGCGTGGTGCGCACGTAGCGTTAAATACATACTTTTTTCGCGTGATTTATGTTTTTGCAGCCTTTTCTAATAATTTTACCATCTTTTAAACAATTTCGACTTAAAATTACGTTATACGAGCACGTCGAATTGGATAAAATTTTGCGCACGTTTTTGATGAAAAAGTTAAAAAATTCGTCAAAATTATGCCTTTTTAGTCGCGTGGACGCGACTATAGTTCACTATGTCTATCGGTCTGTCTGTCGGTCTGTCTGTCGGTCCGGTATCATTATGCATTGTAGCACGCGACTTAATGGCTGTTGGCCTTGTTTTTAATCCAATCAAATGACGTCATGATCAATAAAACAATAAAATCGTTGTATTGTAACGATATTATTGCTCTTACTAATCATGACGTCATTTAATTGCATAGATGATAATCCTATAGTTCTAGGATGAAAACTTTTTAAAATTCTTTTGTTTTAGGTATGAAAATGCATATTTATCTTTTTATCGTCAATCGTCCTAGTGTAAATGGGCCTTAAGCTACATTCACACCATTTCCGTCTCACCGTTAACGGAATACGGCCCCGTTGTTGTTAAATAATGGAAGATCATAGAATAATTGAACGGCGCCGTCTTCCATTCCGTGAAACGGAAGAAATGTAAGTGTAGCTTTACTTTATGGAGTAGTAGACACTGTCTTGTATTGATCGGTTGATTATCCTGTTATTTTTTAACTTAGAGATGTTTAATGTAGCATATATGCCTACTAAATTTGTTAATTTAACTCACCTTTTGTATTGGCTTATAAAGAGTAGCAAATTAAATTCTATCATAGTGAACGATAATATATTTAAGCAAAAAAAAAACATAGATTTCGAAGTTTCAATAAGAATCTTCAAATCACACCGTATTCTTTAAAATACTTTGTTTACACGATTTTCATATAACTGTAAGCATTTACCTTTTAGCGAATAAGTAATTTTATAGTAAAGATCAAAAATATTTAATTGAGTTTGCCTATTGCGTATCAATTTATATATTTTATTATTGACATTGTAATTGTTTTAGCACTTGTTATTTCTTTCTGTTTCATTTGTGTTTATACTGTTATTTGTATAAAGTGCGAATGATACGAATTAGGATATATTTTAAATAAAATACTTATTTTAGGCCGTACTTGGCGTCAAAATGTTAAATAATCGACCAGCCTCGAGAATGCACTATCGTCAATAATACATCCATCGCGTTAATATCCTATTTTGTAATATTGACACTTTACTACTGCTTGGTAGGATAGTATAACTATGTCTATTTTAGAATTTCTAAAAGTATTTATATTATGTAAGTACCACCTTTTATATTGTTTGTAAATGTTGGCTTCTTTTGATAAAGTCTTTTATTATGTACTGTATAGTTTATAATCAAATTATGAAATATAATGTCTTTTTTTTAATGTAATGATCATTGAATATAAATACCGTAGGCCCTACTGTAAAATAGAAGGGAATAGCAAACAGTTCGTGAGTATGGACTCCAATAAAACGGCTAATTTCCTTGTGCTTTTACTAAATACCTTATGTATGTTCATCTTTTTATAAAACTGAAGTTAAATTTCAAAAAATGTTCAATATTTTCAAAATTTGTGACAGATTATATTATCAGAGGATTAGCCTACAGCCTCACTATGCCCGAGGTTTGTTTTTCGATCTTTTTCTATAAATTTCATTATAATGTGTATTTATGAGGTAAAATGCACAGACCACAATTATGTGATTCTGCACATCTGCATATCCTAAATTAAAGGTTCGAAATTTTCTCATGTTTCAAAAATTTCTCTGTACTATATCATTATGTAAAACAATAAAAGGTCAAAATTTGGCAATTTTGGATCATTTTTCTGTACTAAGATTTTTTTATCTAAAAAATTTGACAAATATCGACTATTTTCCTGGTCTAGTACAAGTTGGGCATTTTCAAAATATAGTAAAATATCATATGTGTTTAGGTAACATGCACAGACCACACTGTATATTTTTATTTAAAAAAATAAAAGGGTAAACATTTTGCAATTTTTCGACAATTGTTCTGTACTATAGTAAGCCTACAGTGAGTTTTTTTTAATAGAAAAATGTCAAAAACAGAAGTTTTAAATAGGACTACATGCTGAGGTAACATGACCACATTATGTGATTCTTATGCATGTAATTATGTCAAAAAAATAGAAAGTCGAAATTGTTTGAAATTTTCCATGTACTGTAGTACAGGGATTTTTTTTGTCGAAAGATATCCAGATATCGACTTTATGAAATATTATGTTGACGTAACATGCATAGAGCATATTATCTGATTCTGCGCATGTCGATTATGATATAGTAACCAGTTATGTCAAAAAATAAATTGATCTAATTTGGTCAATTTCGAACATTTTCCTGTACTAAAGTACAGGAATTTCTTTTCGAAAAATGGCCAAAACATCGACTTTTAAAATATTTTGAGGTATCATGCGCAGAACACATTTTGTGATTCTGTACATGTCAAATATGATATAGTAACCAGTAATGTCAAAATAAAAGGGTCAAAATTTGGCCATTTCCCTGCTGTACGAAATGTTTTTCAAAATGAATATATATCGACCTTTTGAAATAATTATGGTGAAGTAACATGCACAGAGCATTTTAAGTGATTCTGCGCATGTCAATTATGATATACCGTAGTAACCAGTTATGTTAATATTACAGTCAAGTCAAGTATCATTTATTATCATTTGTTTTTAAGAAAAAACATAGAAATTCTGTTTGCTCTGTTGGCGGAGCACAATATCCAACGGACACAACACGAACTCAAAAACAAAAACATTACAAAAAAGTGTCTACATTATGTTTAAAGGGATTTTTTTTTCGAAATTTAAAAATATGTTGAGGCGGGACGCATATAGTTAACCAGTAATCAAAAAAAATAAAAGGGTGGTAACTGGGATTTTTTTTTTTATGACCAGATATCGACTTTTTTAAATATGTTGATTTCGTGATTTTTGGGATTATGAAACATGAATATAAAAGGGTCGGAATTTGGTCCTTTTTTAAACATTTTCTTGTACTATACATGAATGAAATGAACAGAATGATATCGACTTTTTAAAATATGTTGAGTTAACATGCGCAGATCACATTTCGTGATTGTGCGCATGCGAATTATGATCCCGGACCCCGCAGTACGAGAAACGGAATCATAATCCAAATATATTTTGTACAATTGTTTTTAAAATACACGATTTGTGGGAAGTCAAGTATATGTTTCAATCATATCTTCACTTGCTTCCTTCCTTGTAATACTATATCGGTCTCCCTTTTTCGATGCAAGTTTATAAGCTAATAAAAACAAACCGAATGTAAGGCATGAAATTATTAACATCAGGTACATAAGAGAATTGATGTTTTCCTTCTTATTTTGACTGCTATCACCAGTCTGATCATCAGGAAAATACTGCCCAATCACGAAGGGGATGACCATTTCTCCAAAAGATGCACCAACTACTAGAATAGCAGCGTCATTTCCAGTAACATGTATATAGCGTTCTAGCCAAGATATCCCTGTTGGGAAGAGTGAAGCCATTGAAGCTCCTAGCAAAGCCGTACCAAACCAGATTCCCACAATACTAACGTTTGCTAAAAGTGATAATATTATGGATGCTCCTGCGCAGGTAATCACATCCGCCATTAGCATCTGCAATGGCGTAAATACATAAGCTAAAAATATCGCGAATCCGCGAAATACTGCAAAAGAACCCCAGAAGAGGGAATTAAGAAGAGACGCCTGGTCTTTACTTAATTTTAAATCACAATTAATTGCGTATGAATATATGTAGCTACCAAATGCCACTTCACCTCCTACATAAAGAAAATAGAAAACAAATAATATGGAAAGCATTTGAATTCGAAACCATTTATCGGTGTGTTCAATAACTGCATCTTCTGCTAGAGGAGCGTGGTTGACTGAATTTCTGCATCGGAGTTTGCATTCAAATGAACCCGTGAAACAAAAGTAGAAAAACGTCAAAGATCCAAGAAAAGTTACTGTGGCAATAATGGCGTACGCTATGAATATATTCCCGAGTTCTTCGACTTCACCAAAATCAATGGCAGGGATCATAGTTGTGGAACTCGCAGTATTCTCGATTGTATAATTTTCAGTTCCTTCAATAGCAATGGTGCTTGTCGTAAAATTACAGATCTCATTTTCAGAACACAAACTAAGTATATATTCAGTGACGTTAGTCAATGTTAACTGCATACTTTGCGTAGTTTTCTCACCACTAAAACTGGTATTAGTCATGTTGTATACATTTCCCAATGTCGGTGTAACTACAGCAAAAACGCTTATGAATGGTTTAGCAATCAGAGGTGCAGTACTGGCTCCAACAGCGAAAATAAAGTGAAGAGCCTGCATATAAGGCGGTGATCTTCTCTCCCAAATTCGAAGGCATAAAACGTTACCTCCTAAATACAAACACAATTTAACATTATTTTATATACTTATGTAGTAAGAAATATCAAGCAATTATTGTTACAAATAGTTGGATAAGTTATGTGAATGAAAACTGCAATAATTTTACAAATGAACCACATACGTCACAGACACAAGGATTGATTAAAAAAAAACAATTTACTGCGTAACTCCTCGCAGTGAATGGCATTGTATCCCCAATAATCCCATGCATCTTTAATTTGTATAACAAACCTGTGTCAAGTCCTCCCATTGCGGTGCCAATGAAAACAAACGCAAACAAGACAGTCCAAAGTGTGTGCGTAACTGGAACACAAATTGAACCAACAGAACACAGCACTAGAAACGTTCCTAGAAGCCCATAAGCATTTACACGTTCCAACAGCAATCCAGATATTATCGAGCCTGTCATATACCCAAAACCACGACTAAGGAAGATGTAGGAGAGTTGACCATAGCTGGCGTCTACTTGGTACAAAAGATCGGGTATTGTCGGTCCAAGTATTCCTATAATCAGACCCTTTGTGAGAGTAAGAATATTATAAGATTATTAAGTAATGTTTAAGCTTTGACAAATAAAGTATTCAAAATGTTTTTCGTTATTGTGTTTTTATTTACCATGTTTCTATCTCAAAATATATCATAAACAGATTTTAATTTTTAGTCGCGTGGACGCGACTCTATAGTTCACTATGTCGGTCGGTCGGTCTGTCTGTCTGTCGGTCTGTTGGTCTGTCTGTGGGTCCGGTATCACTATGCGTTTTAGCAAGCGACTTATGGCTGTTGGCCTTGTTTTTAAATGTATCATCAAACCACACAAACTGTTCATATAATTTCAAATTCAGTGGGCCCAGTTGTGTATATTACTGGAGCAGTCATCGCTAGAAACTAATTATGCCAACTTACAAGACTAATGAAACCCCAAAACAAAGCAATTGTTTTGGGCCATTTTTGGTCATTCTGTTCTGCATTCTGCTTGCCCACTACATCACGAAAATCCTTGATAACATACTCCACATGGCTTACTTCTGACGTATCTGACTGCACTTCCAACTTTGTGCATTCATCTTCAGATAATTCATTGAGAGACGAGGAAGACATTTTACTGCTTCAGTTGCACACACTTTTGAATGAAAATATTACACATTTTTACAATACAAGTAACGTGTGAAATTCGTTGCAGAGACAACAATTGGGGAACGTCAGCAAAGCAGGATTGATATAAAGATAACCACTGAAAGTAAACGCGGTTACTATCAGGCCCGTAACTAGGATTTTTATGGAGGGGTTCGAATTTGGAAAAAAGGGGTGAAGACTTTGATGAAACAACCAACTATGATTAAGTGTAATTAAAGATCAAACGATTAATCTGAAAAACAATGGGGATGGTGGATTCCGGATTTCAGTCTATATTTGAAACTAAAGATACAAATGATTTTGTTTACTTTCTATCCTAAAATCATGGAAGGTTAGGTCTAATCATTCTGGTGAGAGATTCTATAAAATAACAGGCGAACTTCGTCTTGTTTATTGAGCTTACAATATTAATGGGAGTACATCTAATAAAGTATTTATAAAAGTTAGTTACACAAGTTCTGTTATTGCTATCATGGACTGTAACCAAGGCAAACGATTTACCAGCAACACGAATAACAAGAAAAATTAGCAATGAGAATATAATCTCACTTTCCCGGAATAACAAATTTCACCATTAATGACCAATTTTCAACACGTTTTCACGAGTAATCCAAATGCCACTAAATAAATGTTGGTAATTTATATAATTCTTGATTGCTCACAATTTATCATTTATTATTGTAAACTCTGAAAGTTATTCCATTCATTTGTATTCTAAACTGTGACAGATTTTAATCATAATTGTATTTGTATAGGCCTTACTCAGAATTTGGCTTGAACATGGACGACCCAACACAATAATATAAAGCTAACGAAAAGCTATATCAGGTAATATAACCATATACTTCCTTAAAGCTTGGTTCCCACTAGAACATAACGCAAGGGCGTAAAACGCAACGCAAGCGTTTTAACCAATGACAAGCGAAGTTATAGACAGTTAAGCGTGGTTCCCACTAGCGACGCAACGCAAGGACGTAACGCAACGCAAGTGAATTGACTAATCACAAGCGATGGCTTATTAGCTTGTGATTGCTAACTGTCTATAACTTCGCTTGTCATTGGTTAAAATGCTTGCGTTGCGTTTACGTCCTTGTGTTACGTTCTAGTGGGAACCAAGCTTTAGCAACCACAAGCGAATAAGCCATCGCTTGTGATTGGTCAATTCACTTGCGTTGCGTTACGTCCCTGTGTTGCGTCGCTAGTGGGAACCACGCTTTAGGATGTATTACTATTTATATTCAATGAATTGTTTTATTGTATACATGTCCAGTATTAGAATTGCTACGTGTCCTGCAAGAACTAGTAAAAAAATGTGTAGGCCTAAAAATGGAAAATGGCCCGTCTGGCAATTTGTAGGACTAAGAATACCGAAAGAATGAAACTTACATATATTGTGTATACTGTGTTCACTAGACCTCCTTCTCTTGATCACTCATGAAGCTCAGTTTTAACAATTACAAAGTCCAAAATACAATAAAATCTGTTTACATTAGCAGGGTCACATGTTAATTATACATACAAGATAACAAATGTGCTCCTATATACTTTCATTGCATATATAGACATTATTATCGTCTCCATTGTCTCAAATAATATTTATATATGGGTCAAAGTACATTTTTACTTTTAATTAGGTGATCATTTAGAATAAAATGATCACCTATTGTTATTGTATTAAATCTTTATTATTCTTCTTCTTCTTCTTCTTCTTCTTTCTGTACACTTTTTGTTTAACAAATATCTCAAAAAGTTGAATGGCAATGATCACAAAAATTTCAAAATGTCTTTCAAATACTTTAACTTAGTCATAATAAGCTTTTCAGCGTGATCACGCATCCGTGACGTCATTTATACGCCATTTTGTGAAATCACATTATCAATCATATCTCCATAATTCATTATCACATATTAATGAAATTCACTACACGTAAACTTCAGGTCAAGGTAAAAAATATTAGCAAATAAAAACTTGCGCGTTTCAAGGTCATGCGCGTGAAATCGCGCGTTAAAAATTTAAAAACTCAAAATTAAGTTTTGATCAATTTAGAGCATGAATTAGGCCATTTGCGTGTTTCAAAAACAAGTTTTTGCGTACGCGATTCTTAGAAGGCGTAAAAATGAAATTTGATGTATAAATCACATTCTACTCACAATTCTTAGTACATACACCGATCTTGAGTCCATTCCGACTTAAAATAACGGTATACGAGCACGTTAAAAATGACAAAATGCGCACATTAATTTCACAAAAGTTCTGAAAATGGTGAAAAATATGTCTTTTTTAAAATGAAAATAACTCTTCAGAATGCACGATGACCCCTAAGTTTTTAACTTATTCGGGAAGCCATTGAGTTGATATAAATGTATATACACATTAGACGTACAAAATGGTATTACGTCATCAAATGGCCACTTGAATTTAAAAATTAGGATTTTTTCCGTTTTGTGTAGGTTATCAATATTCAATAGAGCGCATCTCCGCTATTTGAGCTCGATTTTCGCACAAATTTCAGTGTGTGCTTGCTTAATTATTTATCTTTCGCATAAGTTGTCAGTGTTTTCATTTTGATGACGTCATCACGCGTAAAAACTTGAATAACCTAGGTCGTGTAATTTCACCTTCGCCGTAAATTTGAATATCTTACAGCTCTTCAGAATTGAAGGTTACCTTGATGATTATAATTTATTATGAAAGCTGATGAAATGTAGATATGAATTCATATAAAAACCAAGCCTATCGGATGTTGTGACGTTAACATATGGCCAGATGAAGTTAAAAAGTATTTTTTTCATCTTTTTCGTCAAAGTTATACAAATTTCCAATTCTTATATTTATTTGCTCAATTCATTGTCTTTCGAAATTGTCATCTTTGAGTTTATTTTGATAATTCCATCATACCAAAAAATTAGAACATGATGTGTATCGCGTAATTTCACCTAAGCTACACTGCATATAGATATACAGTATATACTGTACATATTGTATATGGCATATAATAGGCACAACTCAGCACTATAAGCGTATGCATCATGTCATAGGATGGCGTACATCAACTTTTTACGATCGTATGTTAACGTACGTGCATGTTTAAAAAGTGTTAATTTCATTAAAATGATAAAAATGATCACCTATAATTCGTCAAAGTGACGAATTAAATTCTAGTTTACTTTCTTGTTGTGAATAATCCCATGCTTCTATTTATTTACTTGGACGGTGACCCCAAATATCTTTATTTAACTTTTTATATAAGCCAATAAATTGGAGATTTGAGTTCATGTATAATTTCTGAGGCAAGAAATAAACATGTTGACGTGCCAAATTTATTACTGATTTGGCCATGTGGATTTAAAAGATAGAATATTGTCTGTTTAGCATAGATAATCAAATTCAACAGAGGGCATATATCCTTTATCCGTTCCCGATTTTCGCTGTTCTTGCTCAGGCAATTATCTTTCTTATGGGTTAACAATATTTTCTTTATGTTAAAAAAAAAGAATAATTAATGTGGTTCCCGTAATTTCACCTATGCTACACTGTATAGTATAATCTACGACAGACGCAATTCAACACTATAAACGTATTCAGATCATAGATGACTAGCATCAACTTTCTACGCACATGTATTAACGGACGTGCATGGTGCGTTTGCACGGATTTAAAAAAAAAAAACATTGAAAACGTCAGGTAAATTCTTCCATCACAAATATCACCTATAATTTGTCAAAGTGAGAAAATAAATGTTAGTTTACTACTATTAAGTTCACTGGATCTATAGCTTCACGACGTTTGTAATTTTAAGTATAGTATTCTGTGTAAAGCGTGGTTTCCACTAGCGACGCAACGCAAGGACGTAACGCAACGCAAGTGAATTGACCAATCACAAGCGATGGCTTATTCGCTTGTGATTGCTAACTGTCTATAACTTCGTTTGTCATTGGTTAAAACGTTTGCGTTGCGTTTACGTCCTTGCGTTACGTTCTAGTGGGAACCAAGCTTTATACTACACGGCGTATAGCCTATTAAAACGGTATCTTCTTCGCTTTAATCGTCACCGTCATGTGAACGAACGAATATAAATGGAGGGAAAGAGAAAGCACTATTATCTCTATCGTCTTGCTCATCACCATAATCAACACCTTGGTTGTCTTCCTAATCATAAATCAGTATCTCCATTGACTTGCTCGCACCACCATAGATCATCCGTTATAGGCCTATATTAAATGTTTTATTACTCATCACTATATTATCACATTGTTCGCTTTGCTCATCAACATAGTCATCACCTTCATTGTCTTGCTCATCAACATAATCATCCCCTCCATTGTCTTGCTCATCAACATAATCATCACCTCCATTGTCTTGGGCATCATCATAATCATTATCTCGCTTGTCTTGCTCATCGCCATCATCATAATTTCCGTCGTTTTGCTCATCAAACATAATCATCCTTTCCGTCGTCTTGGTCATTAACATAACCATCATTTCCTTCGTCTTGCTCATCAACATAATTATCTTTCCGTCGTCTGCTTAGTCAACATGATCATCTTCGTCATTTTGCTCATTAACATAATCATCAATTCCGTCGTCCTGCTCATCAACATAATCATCATTTCTATCGTCTTGTTCATCACCATAATCATCATTTCCGTCGTCTGCTCATAAACATAATAAGCTTCGTCGTTTTGCTCATCAACATAATTATCATTTCCGTCTTAATTTTCATCAACATAATCATCATTTTCGTCGTCTGTTCATCAACATAATCATCTGATCGTTTTGCTCATCAACATAACCATCTTCGTCGTTTTGCTCCTCAACATAATCATCATTTCCGTCGTTTTATTCATCACCATAAATCATAATTTCCGTCGTCTTGTTCATCACCATAATCATCATTTCCCTCGTCTTGCTCATCAACAAAATCATCATTTCCGTCGTCTGCTCATCAAAATAATCATCACGTCGACTTGTTCATCACCATAATTATTTCCGTCGTCTTGTTCATCACCATAATCATCATTTTCGTCGTCCTGCTCATCAACATAATCATCATTTCCGTCGTCTGCTCATCAAAATAATCATAACGTCGACTTGTTCATCACCATAATCATTATGTCCTTCGTCTTGTTCATCACCATAATCGTCATTTTCGTCGTCTTGCTCATCAACATAATCATCGTCGTCTTGCTCATCAACATAATCGTCGTCGTCTTGCTCATTAACATAATCTCATTTACGTCGTCTTGCTCATCAACATACTCATCATTTCCGTCGTCTTGCTAATCAACATAATCATTATTTCCGTCGGCTGCTCTTCAACATAATCATTCCCGTCGTCTTGCTCATCAACATAATCATTTCCGTCGTCTTGCGCATCAACATACTCATCATTTCCGTCGTCTTGCGCATCAACATACTCATCATTTTCGTCGTTTTGCTCATCAACGTGATCATTATCATCATCTTGGTCATCAACATAATGATCATTTTCTTCATCTTACTCATCAACATAATCCTCATCAACATAATCCTCATTTCCGTCGCCTTACTCATCAACATAATCATCTTGTCTTGCTCAACCCAATAATCATTAACCGCATCCTCTTGGTCGCCATCCTTTTAAAATAGAATATGATATCACATTATTACACATTCCATGAAATTCTTTTGAATTATGAACATAAGGTCAGGGATGCACAAGGGCCAACTGAATAAGAGATATTTAAAAGTAGATGGAAACTACACTTAATACACTGATCATATTATTAGTATTTAATGACAAATTTGTCAAAAACACAACATATACCAACTTTTAAAACAATTCTGAGTATTACTTTTTAAAGTATAAAAACAACAAATGCACCACCAACTTTTGGTTAGTCTTGGTTTTTGACATTTTGTCAACAACTGCTTAATCAATACACTAATCATATTAGTATTTCATTTTATATGATTCATTATAAACATAATACAAAAACTTTTAAAAGATACATTTAAACAAACTATCAATTCGAAAATGAAAACATAATCTGAGTATTACTCTAAATTATTTTTTAGTCTTTTTTTGTTTAGAAATTTTTTCTTAATCCTACAGTGCTTGTAGGATTCCACCTCTGTGCGTACCATATTTAAGAAAACCAAGTGATTTTTTAATAAATTGTAAAAAAAATACTAAATGAGATAATTATGTAATTTTTGGTGTGGTTGGTTGGGAGTAAAAAAATAAATAAATAAAATTGATATGCCCAAATCACTGAGATGATTTAATATTTAATGTTTACGGTGGTCTTTTATTTGTAAAATTTATTCATTTTCTTATTTTATTCAAAACTAAGCTTATTTGATTATAACACCACAACTCTTGTTAAAAAGGAATGTGTTATGGCTAACTACCAAGGCATATCTTTCAGCCGATTTGTTTATTCTTAAACTGAGACAACAATTGAACTGTTGATGAACAACAGTTTGTAACCCTGATGCACCAAATACAACAAATATTTCATACTATTCACTGTGCTTTTTTGATGAGAATGTAATGGTCTTTCCATTTTTATGCATTTTTGGTTTTCTTGCTTGTGTAATGGCTGCTTCCACATTTGCCTGAGACAGCATTGCTTTTTTTTCAGGTTTTTTGTTATGTAGGCATTTTTCAGCATTATTTACAGCAATTGTATTTGCGGCATAGAACAACAAAGGTAATGCCACTGAAATAGCAGCCATTATGTACATCAACATATCATCGTTACCTTTATCACTATCTTCTTGAAAATATTGGCCAACAAGAAAAGGTATTACCATTTCACCAGCAGCAGCACCAATTACCAGCATTGCTGCGGCTTTACCAGTAACTGTCAGATATTGTTCTAACCACGACAGACCAGTTGGAAAAAGAGAAGCCATTGAAGCACCAAGAAAAATCGTACCAAACCACAGAGCGTATGAGTGGGTACTACCAAAAAAGAGTAGGAGAACAGAAGATGCTATACAGCCAATCATGTCTGCTACGAGTAGGTAATAAGGAGGAAAATAGCTTGCACAACAAATTGCAATGGCACGAAACATAGCGAAGCTGATCCAGAAGGAAGAGTTAAGTAAAGAAGCTTCATCTTCACTCATCCCTAACTTACTATCAATGGCATAAGAAAAGATAAAGCTGCCAAATGCCATCTCTGCTCCTACATAAAGGAAATAGAACACAAACATTATTGAAAGCATCTGTTGATTGAAGCGACTACTAAAACTTGTACCAGATACACTAGCAGACAATTGAGTATGCATTTTTTTCTTTGGGGAACTCCAGGAAAAGTAAAAGAATGCTAAGCTATTAAAGGCAACAAATGCAGCAATTATATAGTAGATATTGGTTATTTTGTTATCATCACCACCACCTAATGTTGTTACTGTTAGAATAGTGGACATTGGTTCTTCTGCTGTAGTAATATTGTCAGTCAGTTGTTCTGAACTACTAGTGTTAATGGACATTGGTCCTTCTGCTGTAGTAATATTGGCAGTCAGTTGTTCTGAACTACTAGTGTTAATGGACATTGGTCCTTCTGCTGTAGTAATATTGGCAGTCAGTTGTTCTGAACTACTAGTGTTAGTGGACATTGGTTCTTCTGCTGTAGTAATATTGGCAGTCAGTTGTACTGAACTACCAATGCTAGTGGACATTGATTCTTCTGTGGTAATAATGTTGTCAGTCGATTGTGCAAAACTACCAGTGGTTATAAATTCTGTTGTGGACAGTGGTCCGTCTGTGGTAGAAATTTCAGTTGATAGTGTTGCGTTATACAGTATAGTTATGGTTTCAGTTGTATTAAAATCCTCATTTCGACTATTTCTAGTCAGCTCTGTGGTCAGAAATGGCTTGACCATTAATGGCGCTAACAGTGCTCCCACGGCAAAACTAAAATGTAAGGCCTGCATGAATGGGGGTGATCTTTTTCCCCACAATCTCAAACACACAACATTAGCTCCTGCAATGAGTAATTAAAGTAAAAAACAGTTAACAAACAGGTTTAATCAATCAAGGTAGTTGTTGAGGCATAGGATTTAAAAGAAAAAACATTTTGTTATACAGTATAAAAATTAATGAACAATCAAAGATGACACAAACTACAGTTTCGATTTTACTAGCCAACAGCCTAGTCTTGTGTCACTGAATTCTTATCAATTCAAAGATTGATCTTGTTGTGATAGACTTACTCAAGTAAAATATAGGTGGTAATTAACATAACAGAAAGAAGGAAAGAACAAGATAC
This sequence comes from Antedon mediterranea, assembly GCF_964355755.1. NCBI lineage: Eukaryota > Metazoa > Echinodermata > Crinoidea > Comatulida > Antedonidae > Antedon > Antedon mediterranea. Next base: position 17,376,977 of record NC_092676.1, read on the forward strand.
TTTTACCTGTGTCCAATGATCCCATAGCCAAGCCAATAAAAACAAACAAGAACATGACCAGGCTAACATCCGATGCTGTTGGAATAAAACACAAACTGAACGTGCATGTGGCAAGACATATTCCTATGAACATCAGAGGGTTCAGCATCTCAAACATACACCCCGTCATGATTGATCCAATAAAATATCCAAATCCTCTGCCTAGGAACACATAAACTATTTGGGAGGGAGTACTACCCGTCTGTGATTCTAAAAATGGTAAAGTCGGCCCGAGAACAGCAATACATAAGCCCTAAAAGGAAATAAAAAAAAAAAATCAAAATCATCATAATAATTTAATAGTACTTAAACCTGAAAAGGTTAAATAAGACTTATGCAGTGCACTTATGTCGACATGGAACTCAACTCAACAGTAGCTTAGTTCCTTTCAGTTGCCCATGTTTGACTAATTTCTGGAACTAAAAACTAGGTAACCTCGACCGCCAACGATCAGATCAATGTTACTATATAAGGGCTTGCGCACACTTGTTCCTACAGACCTGTCATGTGTGCCGTAACAACTAGTTACAATCAATTCTATTGTCAACGAAAGCGCTTGCACCGTTTGTTCCTTTCATTTCCGCTCAGTTGGGACAAAGCTGCATGTTGACATAAGCTTGCTTTTATGTGGATTTCCTGACATTTTTCTCCAGAAGGGTGGACCAGGATTTCTAAATGGGGAGTGGTAATAATAGTGGATGTTCCCTTTGCACAAAAAAACAATGAACATTTGACAAATTTCCACAAATAGGCTGGTTGGCTGTAGATATAAAATGATGGAGAAGGAAATTGTTATTCTATGAGGGAAAAAATCTGAGAGAGTATGGTATTGGAAATTCACAAAAACAAAAAACTCACAACAGACATAAAAGCTCCACAAAGAAACAGTGTTTTAATCAGTCGTCTATCTTCTGGTGTGTGTAGGATATCTGCCACATTTTTTGCTTTCTTGTTGAGCAGACCAACATCAAAAGCCTCAAACAGGACATCTTCATCATCTGACATAATTATCTGTTTAAAAAAAAAGTGTTGATTTTTTTTTATTGAGGACACAGGTAGGTAAAACATTGACATATGAAATAGGTTGCGTTGAAATTGCTTGCATATCAAATTGGTAGCATACATATTTTTTTATTGCACCTCTAGACAGTGGTGTAACAAAAGGGGCCTTGGTTTAGCACTTCCAAAGGGAGCCCCTCCCCCCAACACTGGAAGGTGTTGCATTGAGCTGTTCATTCCCTGGGGCTTTATAAGCTCTGGGACCCCTAGGATTTGCCAATGAGTGCTCATAGTTGTTATGCTAATGCACTAGATACGCTTTTGACCATATTATTTAGCATTGTCTTAAAAGATGTTTTATTTTGGTACATGTTTTGGACAGTGGTTCCACAGCCGCTTTGATCAACGCATGGCAAGTGTCCTTTATGGTCTGTTTCTGCTGTATAGTGCCGAATAAACGGTTTCCTGCTCAATTTTTGCTCCTAAGTAACCATTTAAATAATCGACGTTAACAGTACGCAAAAGACAATGGGCACTTGCAGTCATATAAGGTTACTGTAGTTGACTCGAGGTCAGTGGCTGTCAATAAAATTGTTATTTTGCGCTACAGCTAAAAGTTGCACAGCAATATAGTAACAGTTATTTTCAGACGGCCATTTAACCGGTTATTGAAAATGTATCCTGTTTCTGCTGCCAAGAAATTGGGGGTAATTTATTCACATGGTTATTAACCAGTTAATTTTTTCCAGCAGACACAGGTCCTTACACAGTCGTAGCTTAAAGCATGCGATCTCACATTTTGAGACCTAAAATTAAATTTGAAACTGCTTTTGATATTTATTTTTGACAATCAATCAATAATCATATTACTGTTAGTGCTCCCGCATTTTAAAAATCCTGGATCTACAGTACCCCTGCCAGAGATACATTTTATTTTTACCAAAATAAAACGCGACCAATACATAATCGTAAAACACACTGAATAAAAATGGCCAATATGGCAATGGCAATACAGACATTAGTCTCTGAATATGGAAGACATACGTAGTATTCATCATTTAGTTTCTAGGCAAAGTTTCTCAAAGAATGTACGGTGCTACTGCACATTCGCACCAAAATCTCTTGAGCTTCTCCAATTTAAAAACATTCACCCGCTGATGCCCAGTCTTGGTTGCAAAACTGCAGTAGCGCCACAATACACTTAACCCAAAATGTTCTTAATATGCTGAGTAAATTCTATTAAAATATGAACACGATGGTGGGTGTGCCGGCATCACCCTTGTACTCAATAAAGATGGTGAGTAATTATGACGATAATAGTGCTCCATAACTTTATTATTAGGGAATGAAACCAGCAACTCCAAAAAAAAATAATAATAACATAGGCTAGCCTAAAAAAACATTCTTATACAGTAGGCCTAGGCCCACTATTTGTTTCCATTTTAATATGAAACAGAATTATGAAAATAAGGCAGCTTCTACAACAAAATGCTATGACGATGCTGCACAACACAGGCGCTGCCAAAAAAGTATAGATGGGGCCCGGGAGAAAGAGACATTAGGCCTAGATAGGCCCACTACTATACTACTACTACTAGGCCTAGCACTTCTACTAGCTAGGCTGCAACACAACCATTTTCAACTGCACAGAACAAACAATACTTGCCTATTTTACTTGTTGTATCGTATAGTACAGAACTTTGGGCGAACTTTGTTTTACTAAAACTATAATAATGGACCTAATATTCAATTACAATATCTACTGTATTTAAAGTTGATTCTGAAGACAACAAAAAGTCTCCCTGTTTTTGTCGCGCACACAAACACGTTAAATAGGTTAGCAGGATGGTCGGTATAGCTATGGGGATTCCCCTAAAAATCAATCCTCTCACGTGATTAGCGATGCGAATAATCATGGAGGAATTTCCTCCATGGAATAATTAATCACATCTCCAATTATACTGTATGAATACGAAAATTATTATTAATATTACGGATTCGTGGCGCGGAATAGAGCAACAAAAGAAAACCAGTATGGTTTCGCTTATTTATACAAACAAAAATTATACAAAATGCTGAGGATTTTTTCTCGTTGATTGAATTTAGAACATGCAGAACGCAGCAAAGGCGTTCCATAAAAATACATATTGTGAGTCGCTGGCGGCGTCTGCCAACTGGCGGTGGTCGTCATGGCGAAGTTGTAAACAACACAATTTTAAATGAAAAGTAAACCTGTAAAAAACAGAAATGACTGATTTTGATAATCTGTGCGACCAACTTAAAAAGGTAGATACAAAATTGTTTTAACGGGTAGTTTATTTTTTGTGATTAGCCTAGGCCCTATATACAGCTAGGAGGCTAGCCTACCTAGTGAGACGCCTAGTAGGCCTAGGCCTAGCTAGGCTAGGCCTACGCCTACTAGCCTAGTAGTCTAGGAGGGCGGCCTAGCCTAGGCCAGGCCTAGTAGGCCTAGCCTAGTAGTAGCTAGCCTGGATCAGGTGCCGTTTTCGGCCACCTCGACTTATATGGACTATACCATTATTATGATAGGGGTGTGGTGTATTATGTTTTATGTAGAGAAGGGTGTCTATTGAATGGGAAGACAATACAATTGTTCTGTTATGTAACCTACAGTACAAACTACAAGGAACAATACAGAACATCAAAAACTAGCAATGCATGTACTTTTTATAAGGCATGTTATTATTAGGTACTGTGTTATTATAGGGAATGCCAAGATTTTGTAACAATTACTATATCAACTAAAGATATTTTAAATAAAACAAATTTTATAGACAAATTTAATGAAGAACCATCTACTAACTGGATAAAGCCATTTAGGAAAAATAATAAACAAGTTGATCATAACGAGTGGTTTTCAAAGGCCCAAAGCAAAACAAAATTCCATCCAAAACAACGTTAACAGAATATACCATGTATAAAGGAACCAAACCTTGAACAATATTTGTTAGATAAAACTAATTTTAAGAGTATCAATTTAAAATTTAAAGAAAGATCAAAATTAACTCTAGATCTTGAGGACACAGGATTATGTAAGATGTGTACAGTACTAACAAAAAAGAAACAGTAAACCATTTTTTATTTAAATGTCCTTCATTAAACTCTGTTAGACAATAATTAAGTATGTACGATTAAAATTATCCCGGTGACTGGGATAATTTTAATTGTGGACCTCAGGAATTAAAACACCACTTTATGCTAGACAAAATTTATTCACTGAAAATGAAACATTAGGAAAAATCTTAATATAGTAAACAAGCTACAGACATCTCTATGAGGATGTATCTGTAAGTTTTATTTATTTCTTAGGCCTATCCTGTATTTTTGTTGTTCTGTTTTTATTTTTGTAGTTATATATATTGTACAATTTCCGTATTATGTATTTTCATACAGATCTAATTAATTAATTAGTTTACATTTTGTTTTGATGTTATGTATTAGTATTTAGAACTTTGTGGCTTATGTTATTTGTAATTTTGTCTGTATGCCTAATTGGATGCACCATTAACTGATAAATGTGTGTGACACCGATATAAAGGTGATTCCTATGAATAAATAAATAAAAACTATATAAGTAGGTATACTTACTTATTATATATAAAAACTAAACTAAACACTACAGTATAATAAAAAATTAAAGCATATTAAATACTAGGCCTATGTTATTCCTATCTGGATTTAAACACTTTAAATTTTAGTACAATCGGATTCGAAATTAGAAAATCTTAAATACTACAATACAATCGGAATTAAAACATCCTAAATACTACAGTACAATCGATATTAAACTATCCTAAATACTACATTACAATCGGTTAAATTACCTAAACTCTATAATGTTGTGAAATATGTAAAAGAATGTTGGCAAATGCATTCTAATCGGCCCAATCCTATCGGTAGATAAATCATATTTTTTATTTTCTTGAACTAAACATAAATAAAACGAAAGAAATAAGGATTGATTTTCGAAAACATAATTGGTCTGACAGTATACATTAATTAAAGTAAAGGAAGTAGAGATTGTTAACAATTATAAGTATCTGGCAGTAGTGTTTGACTAAAGCTAAATGGGTGGACATGATGGTAGTTAAGAAGTTAATTACAAGGCTGTACTGCTTGAGGAAACTCGGTTCTTTGGGGTAAAGCAGGATATTTGTACTATAGAATGTTTATGTTTTACTAATCAGTGATGTTCTATTTGGGCATATTGTATACTGGGCTGGGAATATCAGTAAGGAAATGTAAGGGGATAAAGACCGAATTGAGAAGGTGCTGGGTAGAGCGGGGAAAGTAATTGGTTTGTCTAGTATGCAAATGCTTGACTCGTTCTACAGCTAACGGCTTGCCGATGTATTCCATGCTATATTGGAAGACACCAATCAATCCACTTCATGGCGACATTATCAGCTCCGTTTTGCATTCGCTATTATAACGTTTTGATGCAAACGTTGTTCAATTAGAACATGTATTTCTACACAGAAACGTTTAAAAACGTGTTTAAAACATTTTAGAAAGACCAAACCTAAAAACATGCAATGTCAAACGCTGTGTTTTCTGGGAACAAAATGGTACAGATTCATTGACAAAATTATAATGTTTATTTGTTTTACTGATTACCTAATAATCAGTATGTGATAAATATACTACTGTCATCTTTATTAAATGTACTACTGAGTTATCGTTAGGTAAATTATATTTTTTATTTGTAACTGGAATAAAAACTTTCTTTATAAATTATATAGGCCTACTTTCTGTATCTATAAATCTGTAAAAATTATATAGAAATAAAGAGCCATAATATACTGCATTAACTTGAAAACTGAAATTAATTCTACAGCATGCAGGGCGTAGTTGTTTTCCCTTTGTTGCTGAAACAACAAGAAAAACAAAAGAACAAAAGCAAAAGTATTTTAACACACTCAATTAATAAATGGGACACCCCTATTTTCCCATCTTTTTATAATGGTATAGTCCATACAAGTCGAGGTGGCCGAGAACGGCACCTGATCCGCTAGCCTAGCTAGCTAGGCCTAGGTTGTTAATTAGTAGTTAGGTAGGTACAGTTTAGTTTAGGCCAAGTTGAGCCGTCGCCAGAAAAACGTTATTTTCTATGAAACACCAAATGCGCACTATCGGCGGTGCTCGTTTTTTTTCTATTATAATTTACGAATTTGGCCTAGCCTAGGCCTAGGCCTAGGCTAGGAATCGGATATTATAGAATAAACTCCAGGCCCTCTAGGCTAGGCTATATTGAAAACTAAGGGGCTTTATTTTTTATTTTGATTTATATTATAAATTGAGCCTGTTTTTTATTACCATTATTTATTATTAGGCCTGTCACACCAAAATCAGTCCGGGCCAAAATCGGTCCGGCGGACCAGTTTTGGCTGCCAAAATCAGTCCGGGGGACCATTTATGGCTGCCAAAACCTGTCCGGCCGGACCAATTTTGGCCGCCAAAACTGGTCCGGCCAGGATAAAATCGGTCCGGGTAGTAGGACTGTTTTTGGCCGCCAAATATGGTCCGGTCTTACAAATATATGGTGCGCAAAATGAGTCATAATGTATATATCATTTAAAAAAAGGCCATGATTAGTCATTATATTGAAAACTACGGTTTTATTTGTTATTTTAATATTATAAATTAAGCCTGTTTTTTTTATTATCATTATTAGTAGTAACTCATCAATAATTAGTACTAATTGTTAGGCTTTTTGTATACAATATGTATCTCTGCCTGTTTTTAATCTATTTTGTTCTTTTTTAACATCTTCGTTTCCCCATGATGTTAAAAACAATTTAATTATTAAATATTATTATTATTAACTATTTATGGTTAATCAATCACTATATAAATTCAATACAATTATTATAAAACAATTATCCAATATTGATTAGGCTGAGGAAGGAAAAAGGCCTCAGTCATAAATTAAATCTAGCTGGCAATATCAGCGTCTCATACCCGTTCATGTGAGTGTGTGGCAGGCCGAAATATGAGTGAAGACCTAAGTCATGTTTGTAGATAAAATACATTTATTTATAGTATTTATCCGACAAGATAACTTACTAATATATATCATGGGATATTTTTCTAGCCATAAACAACTTAAAACAGCATCATAGGCCAAGTAATTCAATTAAAATCGACAGAAGAAAAGCCCGGACCGATTTAGGCAGTGGCGGACTGCTTTTGGCCACAATTTTAGAGCCAAAACTGGTCCGGCCGGACCGATTTTGGCCCCGGACCATATTTATCGTGACAGGCCTACTACTAGCCTAGCTAGGCCTACTAGCCTAGCTAGATAGGCCTAGCTAGGCCTAGGTAGGCCTAATTGTTAAATTACTATGGTAAATAAACTACTAAATAGGCTTTGTGTACAATAATATGTCTCTGTCTCTTTTTCATCCATAACATCTTCCTTTCCCCATAATGAAATTAAAAAACTTAATTTATTACTCAGATTTATGGTAACTAATCAATTTACAATACATTAATTATAAAACAATTACAGCTTACCAATATTGATTAGGCCAAGGAAGAAAAAGGCTTCTAATCGACATGAAGCATGATTAAGTTACCGTAGCTAGAAATTTAAAAATGTGAATATTTTATTATGTACAGTACTAGGCCTATTTATAATAAAAATCTACATCATTTTTTTTATTCAGTTGTAAAATGTTCCCATTAAACCTTGGATTTGATTTTAATTGCAATGCCAACATGAAGAACCGAGATAAAACAACCAAAAAATACCTAGCTAGCCTTTACTAGAGGCCTACAGTAACTACCTGTCTATGTAAAATAGATGAAGTAGTTGCTGAAGAAAAGATATTTAATTTAAACACACAAAACTGGAACTGTTCGATACAATTAAATTATCTGAAGGATGTTTATAAACTTATCTGTATATAAGCAAAGATCTTATATACTAAAGATGTGACACTTCCCGCGTTTACGCGTAACACTTTAGAAGCGTCAAATTATAGTGCGCCACCTCGCTTAAACGAGTAACGAACTTTTGCGTGACGATCGCAGTAGTATTCTTAAGAAAATGGGATTGAGGAGTCGCGCCAAAGTTTGTATGGTTAAGAAACAATGAATGAAAAGAGAAAAAGTGGAGGGATACTGTATACTGTGCTGCAATTAATTGTAAAAGCAATTCAAAGGCCAACCCAGAACTTAAGTTTTACAATTTTCCCAAAGACAAGAACAGGTAAATTTATGTAATTAAATAAGTAGCCTACATCTTAACATAGGCCTATGCTATGTAGGGACTAACCTTACTTTACTGTGTATTCAATTTATACATATATTAATAAACTAGGCTAGGTAGGCCTATTATTAATAATTATTATTTAAACGTAGGTATGAAATGATTATTATTATCATTATTAGGCTACTACTAGTACATTAATTATATAACAGTGAACTTACACTAATTTCTTCACTGTTCCCTGGTTATATTACTTTATCCTTTAAAATTTAGTACCTTAATTTAAACAACTTTTAAAACTTTCAATTCAAGAAACATTTGTTGACCAAATATTATATCATTACAATTGTTGGCATATAAGTAAAAAATTTGTCGAAAGACTACAAGAAGCCCAATTGGCATGTCGCTGTAGTCCCTCTTTTTACATTATACAAATAATAATAATAATAATACTTAATATAAACAAATTGTGATCTTAATTATTTCATGCTTTCCGTCTCATGGTTAATATTTGCTTTCTGTCTCATGGTTATTTTATTTCGTTTAATTTAACTAGCCGTTACATACATTACAGTATATTAACGCATGAAATAATTATTATTATCATTATTAGGCTAGGACATTAGTTATAATAACAGTGAAATTACACTATTTTTATTGTTCCCTGGTTATATTACTTATCCGTTGAGTAGCCCTAACAAACAATTTTTAATTGAATCTTATACTTAATATTTATGAAATTCAACCGTTAGTTAGTTAGTGGTTTTAGGTTAGGCTTAAGTATTTGACTTTAGGCCCTAACCAATTTGAAAATCAATTAGCATGCACGCAGACGTCCTATAATTACGTAAACGTTAATTATGATAAAGCAAAAACTCACCAGACAATTATTAATTTACAGGTGTGCAAAATGGGCCCAGAACACACGACGCGCGGATTTGAGAAGGAAACCAAGTTCCTATTTACATCGTAATTGCCGCTTGTGCAATATTCATTTCGAAGAATCTCAAATACTGATGGTCACAAGAAGACTTGTATGGAATGCAGTCCCTACAATATTTGATGTCCCAAATCCACCACACCAAGTAACAGTGTGGCGTAAATTACCCACAAGACACTCGGAGGCAACACCAACTCCAGAAAACAATGTTCGAACGTTACAGACTGTTCACAGTGAAACAAGTAAGTGAATATAGTACTAGTGTACTAATAAAATACATTACAATAATTAGATTGTGAAAGTTTTTATTTTCTTCCTGATACAAACATATTGTTCATTAATGTTCTCTTTTTATACTTACCGTATTTGGCCTGTCAAAAAAAGTTATGTTGGCATTTAATATTTCGTTGTGTGACGTGGTACTTATTCTTAATTGTTGTTTTTGTGTAGGGGCTCCCCGTCATCATTCTGATCATAACTATGCTATGACGTCTACCGTGACTCCTTCAACACAAGACAGGACTGAAGATGAGTGCCAAGTTCCAAGTAAGCATTATATACCCTATACACAAAATGTTATTTATTAAAGTCTAGATTGACTGATTGGATAACTGACTGACTGATTCCATTATTATCATTCTCAATCACAGATGCATGTGTTCCCTTTTTATTTCCAGATATACCGATACCCTTAAATGAGACGCCGGCTAGACAATCATGTCCGTCAACTTCAAGACATGCCAGTACTTTGAAATATCGAGTGAGGGTATGCCGACTTAAAGCAAAAATGAAGAAGATACAGTCTACCATCATTGAACTAGCAGGTGGTGATCAAATCGAAAGTATAGTTCAGAAAGCTAAAACCTACATGAGTACTAATGCCTTAGATTTCTTTGCCGGTCAACTACGAATTGGCAAGAAGAAACCAAAGGGCCATCGTTATACAGTGAAAGACCGCTTGTTTTCAATTGCGTTACATTTCCAAGGTCCCAGGGCTTACAGGTTTTGTAGAAAGATGTTTGTCCTTCCACACCCAAGATCACTGAAAAGGTGGCTACAACGAGTCGAAGTGAAACCAGGATTTAATGATGCCACTTTTTCATCATTAAAAATTAGATGTGCAACATTCAACGAACGTGAACGTGTGGTGGCCGTGTCCCTTGATGAAATGTCCCTGAAAGCTGCCATCAAATACAATCGTTATAAAGATTGCATGGAAGGGTTAGAAGACTATGGGAGCATTGGCACAACAAAGAAGGTTGCTACACAGGCGCTAATGTTCATGGTTAGGAGTATGACATCTAGATGGAAGCAGTTTACGTACGTAAACCTACGCATATTCTATGCTGTTAAATTCTTCAACAGAGACATAATCAGTGATAAGACGAAGAGTAAAAAATTAATTAAAGTATCACATTTATGAGGTATGGTAAAGTTGTAGGAGGTCTGTACGCGCCCCGGTCTGTGCATTATCGGCTAGAAATGATGATCATTACGACGGTCTGGTATGATGATTGAATAATTGTAAATATGATGATTTTATTTCAATGTTTCTACATTTTTTATATTTCCTCTGGGTGGCCCGTGCATCATTTTGCAATAGTTATTGAGTTAATTTTAAACTGAGACTACTATAACATAACTAATTGCTATCTCAGGTTTTAAATAAATTATAATAACAAATGAATGTCATGGCGAATGATGGGTACATAATGCAGTAGTCCTAGTATGAATTGTCTCAGAATTGACTATCATAATCTGTTTCATGTCATGACTGTAGGCTTAAAAAATTACTGCAATAAAATAGTCGAAGTAGTGATTTTAAAAAGTGACTTCTTGTTCTTTTTTAATTGTTTATAACACACTATTTGACTAATATATTTTCCTAATATGCACTGTTTTGCTGCTGGATGAAAAGTAGTATATAAGATCTTTGGAATAAACCAAAGATCATATACTATTATTGTGATGAAAAAAATGAGTATTCAGTTACAATACAGTAGACATATCTGATCCATAAATCTACTCGTTTGAGCGAGAGGGCGCCCTATAAAATGAGCTCCATGTGTGTTACATGAATTGCACGTAAAATTCCGAGAGTGTCCTATCTTTAGATTATAAGATCTTTGATATAAATTGTTAAAATATATGAGGGCATTTATCTGGCCTGGTTTTAGTAGGACCCGGTAGAGGTCAACTGAAAAGGCTTTAATTCGTGTCATGGCAGAGTGTCGTCTTATTTATTCTGTGTAATAATGTTCAATGTTGAAAGTCAAATGAATTGAATATTGGCCTTTGGAGTCCAATATTTCCTCAATATTATAGGATACGAGTGTTCCAAAATTAAGAAGTGGTTTATGTACTGTTGTACTGTAGCAATAGGTGATACCTTCAAATTTAGGGATGCGCAATATTATATTATTATTTATAATTTAAGTTTTTCTTTCTTAATTAGGCAGATATGCCATATAGAAAGCAACGGTTGATTGTAGGATACAAAGGCTATTTTCATGCTAGTGAGGTAAATATTTCATTTTTTTTTTTAACTTATTTGTTGTAGCCTAGCTAGGGCTTAAATAAAAAGGCCTACTCAGACTGTACAATGTTTTGTTATACATTTTTAGTATCACAAACGAAACCAGTTGACAGACTGCTATTCTTTAATAATTATTTTAATGGATTATTCATTGTGCCGATTTTTCAATAACAATGTTTTTTTTTAGGCTGGAAAGTTAATAAGTCTGGTTGAAGACTGCACTACAAAGGCCTTATGTCTAAATCATATTGTGAGGGTAGGCAATTTTTTTTTTATAAAAACACATTCATTAAAATTGCAAATTAGCAAACAGTGTTTGTATTTCAGTATTAAATTTTTAGGTGAAAATCTATGAAATATTAACACACCTGCGTGTATCTTCCATTTGATAGGTTCATTTTGTATCGTTTACCATGCATTATTAGTTCTATTAAACGGTAAAAGTGATATTCAATGGTGATATTTAAAATTGTTCGACTATTCTACAATGACTAAAGATAGAAGCTGCGGAATAAATGAATACAAGTTTATTTGTGTATTATATAGTATACAAATACTGAATTTTTATGAGTGGTAAAAATAATCTCATTACTTGAAAAATTGACTGCTCTATCTTTAATTAGTCGGAGCTGAAATATTCTTTGCATTCAACAAATACAAAATATTCATTATTTGTTTTATAACAAACCTACTTAATTCAATTTATCCATCGTAGATCATTGACGAATGTTAGGCCATTAAAAAAGTCAGTGCTCCAAGTTTGGACTCGGATCAGTCATCCTTTCAATGCAAAAATTCTCAAATGTTTAGAAGAAACATACATTAGAGCTCGTTAATTATCACCATTAGATATCACATGATGTGTAGTTAACCAATTAAATTGCAAGAATACAAAAATGTTTTGTATTTGTTTGCCGCTTGTTATATATCGGTGTCTTTAAAATTATTCAATATTCTTTCCATTCAACTCATAAATGTAATATTCTTCTCTTCCTCTCGTCGTTCTACTCTATCTGAGTACTCGTTACTATTCTGATGGTGTCTTCATTCTTGCCGATCTTGAGCTTGAGATTATTGGTCAGTTTGCAGCACCACTTATACCATCAATCCATTTGAGTCTCTCGCCCGTATCCTTAAACCGGACTTTAGTCGTAGTTCGAGCTAAAACTTTAAAAATGACGTCATTTTAATTCATAAATCGAACTTCAACTAAATCGGCGACTAATTCAGGCCAACCTCGACTAGATCGAGACAGATTTTGATCGATTTTGTTTGTCCTGCGGGGGGGCAGGCTAAATGGTCGACTAAATGGTTTTTAAACGATGTTTATGAAAAATGTTGTCTTGTTCTAATAATTAACCATTAAAATTATTTTTCATGTATATATGCGTAAAAAGTGTTGTAAGAAAATGAAAAGGGATATCAATGCGCAAAATTTCGTCTGCTCCTCAAATACTTTCTTGCCAATGTATAGCCTTTGTTACACAGACGTGTGCAACTCGACTAAAAGCTCGACTTCATTAAGTCGAACTGCAAACTTCGACTACTTCGTTTTTTAATCGAATTTGAAGTAATAGCTCGAACTACGACTTTCTCAAGTCGAACTTCGAACTACAACTAAAGTCCGGTTTAAGAATACGGGCGTCTGTCTTCCTCTTTCTTTTTTTTTCAAACATAATCATTTTCTCCATACTGTCTCCATCCCGTCTGGCAATATGTCCAAAGTATTGTAGTTTTTGTTTGTGTTTGATATTGATAATAGATTCGATTAATGTGCCTTTCTTGCCTATTTCGTGCCTTACACTTTCATTGATTCTTCTGGCAGTCCATGGAATACCTAGAAGCTTTCTCCAGCACCACATCTCAAAAGCTTCAATTCGTTTTTGATCTGCAGCATTAATTACCCATGTTTCACATGCGTACGTTGCAATTGGAAAAACTAGAGCTCCGATTAATCTAATTTTTATTGCTTTGCTGATGCTTCTGTCTTTCCATAATTTGTGCATTAAACACATTGATGATTTTGCCATTGCCATTGCCAGACAACGTTTGATCTCAAATACTTCTTGTTTGTTTTATATAGAGACTGCCTGCATGTACTTGCAGTGAAGCAGTTGATGTGATCAAGGCATTTAGAACGAATAGGGATCGTGTTGATGCCTTGCAAACAATATCAAAGTTAGTAAGATTTAATAAAATTCAGTCAAAAATGCTATGTATTTCATATATTGTTATGGTCAACTCAACGAAGTAAGCAAGTAACCAAAGTATTAAGAATAATATTAATAATATTCGTTCTTATGTAGCACTTGCGCCTAGCACTGCACTCTATTACCCCAGTAATTTCTGCAGCTAGCTAGTAACAGGGAAAAATTTCATTTAAAAATTTTGTTTAGCAATAAGGTTGTTTTGTATAGCTTTTTGCTATGCTACACTGGCGAAAATGTTCCCCGAGTCAGCGCAAAGCTGTCTACACTATCAAAGTTTATTTGACAAAAAAATGTGATGTGCTCATATATTGACATTATATCATATCACTACCATATTTGGGCACATCACACTTTTTGTCACATAAACTTTGATAGTGTAGACAGAGCTTAACATTAAAAAGCAATTTGATTAGTATGAGATAGTTTGGCAATGCAATAAAATACATCATATCTACCATATTTTTTAATTCAGACGTATTTGTGATCCATCAAATTATGAGGACTTAAAACCTGCTTTCCCTTTTAAAGAAGAAATGGAAACAGCTCGTCAAATGATGACCAGGGTAAGAATGTACTTGTTTTTGTGGTAGTGATATGATGTCATATGTCCATATATGGGCACATCAGTTGTTTTTTGTCACATATAGTTTGATAGTGTAGACAGAGCTTTAAATTAAAAAGTCATCAAAAGGCCTCTACCAATTGTAATTCACTGCCACAAACGAGATAACTTTCTGTTAATATTAGGGTTGGTAATAAAGTCATCATCATTATCTTGGTGTGCTTCCCATTTGTGCTTTACCAGTTGTTAAATCTGCTATTCATGGCTAATTCCAGACAATCAGTATTATCCTAAAGGGTGATGTACTCAAATATGATAGTGATATGATTATGTCTATATATGGACACATCACACTTTTTCTGTCAAACTAGTTTGATAGTGTAGACAGAGCTTAATATAAAGATAAGTTAGAAATACAGATTGCTAGATAAATTTTCATATTTAACAAGTTGCTTGCTATGACGTATATTGCAGAAGGCAAGGGTCTTTAAATTAAGTTTTTTGTGCTTGATTTCAGATGGCAGACCATTTTGTTCAACCAACATATGGAAGTCTACAAACATCATCAAGGCCTCAATCTGCTCGTTCAGTTTACTATAAGGTACAGTATCATAGATGACTTTTGTAATAAGATATGTTGACTGAAGAAGAGATTGTAACTTTGAGGCTAGTCTAGGTTTTAGCCGATTCAGCTTAATATCCATAACATAAATTTTTGCACACATGGCATGTCATACTTGAGCTGAATCTAATTAAGAGTAAGAATGAAATGCCTGCTCTGCTGGTGGCTCTCTTAAAGAAAAACGATGTAAAAGTAAACAATCACAAAAGACTTTGGGACAAGTACTTTAATAAGGTAAAAAAATAAAAACAAGGCAAGAAAAATAGGTATTAACGTAGCCAAATTTGAATGTTGAATATTAGCTGGAAATAATACATATATTTTCTATATTTTTCAGCCTAAAATTAGTTTCCTAAAACTTTCCAGTCACAAGAAAACCAACAAAACTTCAAAAAGCACACCAGATTTAAATAGTTCTGATCTCGAACTACGAGAATTTTCAGGGTCTCCGTCGCCACGGGCAGAGAACGGTCTTGTTTTCAACGAACAACTACCCGCCTCTGAATTACCGATAATGAGTCAGGACGATAGCTACAGTAATTCAAGTTTCAAGATTTTGGCGGTGGAGCCCTTTCATCATCCATTTGGCGCTGTTTGCGATTCTAGTAGTTTAGACGGTAGTACGACCAGTGTTGACAATAAATCTCCTGATGAGGCTTCGCACCAAACTCTTCTAAAACCACCTGTTTGTTAAGCAGTTATTGTACAGGTGGTTGTTGGAAACCTGGACAATCATGGAATGTTTGTACTTTTTTCCAGGCCTGACTTTCATGATGGAAAGAAACATACAGTAAAAATGACAATGTTTTATTGTTTAGCTTTACTATTATATTTAAAACTATTTACACATTTAAACCGGCCATGTAAAATAGTAAAAAGTCATGTAATTTTAGCTAGGAGGTTCATGAAAAGGAAATTGTAATGTAAAAGAAACAAAATTAATCTTGTCTTGTTAAACAGCTTCTGTTTAATGAGAAACTAGGGTTAGCTCAGGAAATGCTTAAGTAATGCATGGTTTATTTATAAGATAATTATACTTCAAGGAAATATTAGCGAGGACCTAGATAATTTTGAAATGAAAAATAAAATTATCTGGTTAAAAGCTGTACAGTTTCCATAAACACAGTTACAGTTTAATAATGATTCTGATTTCTGATAATGATGACATTTTTATTGTAACCAGTCATATGATGTGCTCTTCCTCTGTACGCTTGACCCTTTGATGTCGAGAAATGTTAAAATAGTGAAATGTGTAGGGGCATGTTTTGTGTAGGTACAGTTATATATATGTTTGGCAATTTCTATGTTCATGTTACGACATAGGAATGAAAAAAATGTTACGTTATTTAGGCAATGTGGTATCCTTTTCCAAAAGAGATGCAGTTGATCTCTCATGTTTTTAAAATGGATTCCTCCGCCTCTCACTGAATAAATATGTTATCAAATCTAAACGGTGCCATAACTCTTGCCCACATACAGAACGTAACAAACGAATCTTTACCTCGGCCAATGAATGGCCATTTCTATGATAATATAAAGTATTTAAATGTACGTTGCGCACACACACCACAAGTTTAACAAATTAACTGGTCAGTTTAACATTTTATATAATTTTGATTTGGATCCTTTTTGTTTTTCTTTCTTTTGCCATTTCTTTGGTAAATAACTTTGTATAACGGAGAAAACTTGAATAATTTTACTGTATTGTGGTCCATGCACACGTTTGAAAATGGTGAAATCATGGTGAAATCATGACGAACTCGTTGCCACATATTTTTACCTTAATTTAACTAACTTTAAAATCCAACGTCTTTCATACTATATTGTGTTTCTTGTAGTAGTTATTGCAATAATTGCCTTGATTCCAAAGGTCTATATGTGCAAGGTACGATATTATACCGTAGTCCAATAGCTACTTTTTGATTTTGTAACAGACGTGTGTTTAATATTATTTTACCACCTTGATGTATGTGCGTGTATGTATTAAAATAAAACAAGACATAAACTTTTCCTTTCTACTACTTTTTGCTTTCTAAATTGTAAACTTGGTTAAGGAATACTTTTGAAAATCGCGATCTGAAGAATCAAATATTTTTACCACGTCATTGAACTATTTAATGTTACATTAACATATAAGTTATAAATGGCTGAATCAATCCGGAATGCCTTGCATATTTTCCAGAATGTAATGCAGCAGTGCGAAATACAAGTACGACGGCAGCTATATCTTTTAAGGACATATTACACAAATTCTACTTTAACTTCGGTAAAAACATGAGCAGTTTTTTACACTAATCATGCGGCAGTTAAAATAGTTTCTTCTGAACATTTTTTTTATGGCTGGGACTTCTGCATAGAAAATAATATTGATATAACTAACAAGCCACCAAATTGTTCTGCTACTTTCGAGTCAGTTAATGGGTTACCCTCGGAGTTACCCTACCTTATTCTTGTTAGTTTTTGGCCCATCTGACACAACGTCTGGTTAAATTAGGGCATATGATTCAAATTTAGGTACCCAAACCAAACGGACGTGTACGTATACTCGTCAGCAGCTCTTCTAATATTTGAAGCTCACAGTGCCCATGGTACACCCCCCACATCGCCCGAGAATTTCGTAGAATTTGCAGGCCCGAAATAAATGATACACTTGTTTTCAGGGAGGTGCAACAAAATTAATAAATTAAAATTGTTCTAAAAAATTAAAACCTCAATTTAATGAACGTTGCATCAAATTATCAATTTAAAGTTTGAAATACATATTTACAATACAATTTACCGGATTATATTAATTCATTTAGGCTACTATAATTGTGAACAATTATTTACAAAGAGTAGGCTATGAATAGACGTACATATGTTTTACTTATCCCCATTCAACTATTTTAGTTAGTTCCTGACGAATAAAGTTGTAGACATTGTTACTACGAAAACCGGCAGAGGCAGTCCATTTCATGCCTAGCTTACCTGGATAAACCAACAATAGCCTTTGCTCCTCGAAGAGCAAGATATAGTATAACTCGAAAAGTAAAAGTTTTTATTGAATCCCCCTCTCCACAAATGTAATTAGGCCTACTTTGGGTTTGAAAACAACATTAGGTCCTATACAGCATGGTAAGTTCTGAACTGTACCTTAATGAAAACAATCAATTGTAGGGCTATGATACTAATAAGATCGAGTAAACATGCATGATATTATGTATTGTGAGTGAGAAATTTTAACTAGCATCTGGATTTTTAAGTCATTCTGGGTTGTAGAATGGCTTGTCATGACTTAATGCCATTATTATAAAATAGTATACAATGATTAAAAGTAGAAAAAGATTGTGAAAGTCGGCTGGAAGAAAAATTCTCCCAACATTTTATCTACATTGTGGGATCTAAATATAAATTCATAACTGTCCACTGAGATTCATCCCTCCCCATTACCGGCGTCAAGAAATGTGTAAAGGCGTACTGTAGAACAATATCTGTGTATCACAGGCCTATGCTAAATAGCCCAAAAGACACATTTTACTAAAATCCAAATGAATACCAAACTTTTTCCCATTTGGTAATTACATTTCTATTTATCGTAAAATATCGTTATCGTTAAGTTTAGCATTTCCATGTGTGCTTTAGATTGAAGATGGACGCGCTGATAGTAAATCTGTAAGTGAAGATAAAAGCACAAACGAACACCCTCGTCCTTATAATTACATAGGCCTACATTATTTTTTTTAAAGTGAATTAAACATACCTTAAGTTTAAGCTTGCTTCCCACCCAGCGATGAAGGCTGCAACTACACCACAAACAAATTGCTACTTAGCAAAGGAAAAAGCTGCATTTGCTTAATATGTAAATGAACCAAATACTATTGCGTCTAAAAAATAACCCAAGCGATCAATAACCAACAAAGGATTGTTTTGATAGAACAGATTGGGATACGTTTAAGAGCGATTCACTTGACGACACGGTAGAAAGATGCTCAGCATATATTAAGTTTTGTGAGGACTCCATTGTACCAATCAAATTCGTAAAAATCTATGCAAATAATAAACCATGGGTTTCAAAGGAATTAAGATTACTAATGAAAGAAAAATATGAAACGTTTAAACAAGGAGATTTCAAAGCCAGTAAAATTAGACAAAGAGACGTGAGACGAGTAATTAAAAGAGATAAGCAGAACTATGCCAAACACATTTAAGTCAGGTGATATTAGAACGTTTGGAAAAGTATGAATAAAGTTACGGGTAATTACAAAGTTGCATTTAATAAGAGTAAGGATACTGACATCACAGCAGATAACTTAAATACTTTTTATGTCAGGTTTGAAAAAAGTAACTTTTCGGATTTACGGGAAAAACAAAATGAAAATGTTATGGGCTCAATCAGAGAAGAAGGAAATAACAATATCCTAATTAATATAACTTATGTGGAACAAACCCTAAAAAAAAGTCAAGTCCAAGAAAGCCACAGGGCCAGATCAAATCTCAAGGAAAGTTCTGAAGACCTGTTATTTTCAATTAAAGTATATTTTTCATTACCTATTTCAGTGGTCGGTTGATGTATGTCGTGTACTAAAACTTTGGAAGTCTGCTATTATCACATCGATTCCAAAAAATGATAAATGTACTGTTTGCAATGACTATAGGCCAGTGGCATTAACAGCCATCCCCATGACATGCTTTGAGAAAATTATAAAAAATATATTAAATAATGAGACAAAGGGTATGATTGATAGCAACCAATTTGCTTATAGGGAAAAAAGGGGCGTAGTTGACGCAGTTATGACGCTCACGCAAAAGGTGTATGGTCATCTTGAATATCCAAATAACTATGCTAGATTATTATTTTTAGATTTTTCTGCAGCGTTCAATACAATTCAGCCTCATTTACTTACAGATAAATTATTAAAGTTAGGAATAAATCCACGATTAAATCTCTGGATTTCTGATTTCTTAAATGAAAGAACACAGATTGTTAAGTTTAGGGGTAGCGTATCTAAGCAGTTAACTTGTAATACAGGTGCACCACAGGGATGCGTTCTCTCACCCTTACTTTTTTCATTATATTCTGATTTTTATAGTGATATTGATCCAAGTAAATCATTTAATGTTAAGTTTGCAGATGATACTTGCCTAGTTGGTTTAATTTCAAATAATAATACATCCCTGTTCAATGAATATGTTGAACAATTTGTAGTCTGGTGTAAACTAAATTTTCTTGAACTAAATGTCAAAAAAACTAAAGAGGTTATTGTCGATTTTAGAAGGAAAAATAAAACTAATCATGTAAATATTGAAATTGATAATGAAATTGTTGAAATAGTAGAAAGTCATAAGTACTTGGGATTAATAATTGATAATAAACTAAATTGGGAGAGCAACACTAAAGAGCTCCGTACCAAGGCTAATAAGAGAATGTACTTTATATACAAAATGAAACGGTTTAATGTTAGTTCTCATCTCATTCATATGTTTTATTCCTCTGTTGTTTAATCAATCATTTCTTATTGTATTATTGTTTGGTTTTCTCATATCAATGTAAACAGTAAAAGTAAAATTCAGAGATTAGTAAACAAGGCCAGCAGAGTTATCGGTGTAGAAGTGAAACCGTTAGATGAAATGTTTAATACATTCATACTTCAGAAATTTGACACAATTATGCAAGACCCATCACACCCATTACATTCAGACATCATTATAAGTAGATCAGGAAGGGTTAGACTGACACAGAAAAAAATATCCACAAACCGTTTCAGATTTTCACCAATGTACATAGCATGCAATTTATTTAACAAAAACTTTTCAAGATAGTCACTTGTATCATTTGTATTTATTTATATAGTTATCACATCGTATTATTTATTCTACTCAGGTACAAAACATATCTCGAAATTGCTAAAAAAGTTGACAATAAAGTTATCTTGTATCTTTTATCTTGTATCTTGTATCGAAAGCTGACATCGGGAGCTCGAGATTATGATTAGAATCTCAAAACATCTGGAAATTTAGTCAGTTTTCAAAATAACCGAACAAGAAAAGATTTTTATCCATTGTCTTAGTTAGATGATATTCATAATATACAGAAATAAAGCATTGTTCTGCGAAAAGATTACAAATCTGTAACAATCTGTAACAGTCTATGGCATGAAACCATGGAACTATCTATCTCTTATTTTAACAATTATTATACGTATTTAATATTTATTCACACTTCAGGTGTACAATGAAACAGGAAGTTGGTTTATAAAACAATATTTTGGTCATGGTGTTTTGTACATTATTATTCCAATAATAAAAACCAATTTTTCGAATCGCCATGTTGTGTTATCCATACAAGCCTTGCCCCAAGCAAGTCAATTAAACAAGCAACAGGACAGTCCTTTGATCTTATGTCTGGCTGCTACAAATACCAATAGCACTGTATTACAGGTGTACGTCAATATTCTCAGCGGCGCGCAGTGTCTGTCACAGCCCTTTGATCCCCGGAGCTCAGCATTCTGTTGTTGGATTGCCCTGCCCCAAGTATCCTAGTTTATGAAACGATATTTGGTCATGGTTTTTTGTTATATTATTATTCCAATAATATTCCAATACAATTCACAGCAGTAACGATATTAAAAGCAATGAATGTGCCTATGAACAAAGAATATTTTCAGTCGTTTTCTCTCTGAAGAAATAGTTTTAATTGAAAATCTGCAGTTGATTTATCCTTCATTCATGGTCTTTTTGTGATGTGTGGTGCAATAATATTTTACTTTTTAATGAATATTGTATTGGTATTTCACCTGTAATCACCTGTCTTGTCGGGCTCGTAAGTAGACCATACATTTCTGTATGGTACATGTCATGCCCTCCCAATTTCATCAAGTCATCAATGCATGGTTTTTTTTTTGGTTTTTTTTTTCATTCGTTTCCTTGATTTAAATTCTTCTGCAATACACTTTATCCCATAAAAGTAAATTTGTTGTATTTTCTTTCAATGAATTTATCAAGTTTATTTTTAAAGGCGTTTACTGTGGTGGTGTTAACGGCTTAATAATTCAACTTCAAAGTTGCAATGAAAGTACATTGATTGATTAATTGATTTATTGTATCAAATTAAGATATCTATTCTATTCTATATAGGTTTTTATATGGCGCCCTACAAAGAACAGATCGCTTAACAATACTTAGTAATTAATTAAAAAGAGTTTAAGTTGACGTTTAAATAGAGGTGCCGAATTCGCGTTCCAGATCTGCGGAGCGGCGACAGAAAAAGCAGCTTTCCGATTAGATCGAAAAGTCGGGTGGGATCATTAGAGGAGCTAAGTCGACATCTATAATTAAATGAAAGCTGGTCAAGGTTAAACTTAATTAATTCAAAAATGATTTGATTAAATAAATAAAATAAACACAATAATAATAATTAGTGAATGTTGTTTTATTGCACAGTATAGTACATTAATGATCATTATAAATATGTTGACCAAGTTCAAAGGTTATATCTCTCAGTGGAGAAGTCTACACCAACCTTCTGATTCGATAGATGATGACAAAGTTTTTTTTCGTATTTATGAAATATTAAGAATACAATTCCCACTCAATTTTACACCCACTAATGCTTTTCTAGTTACTTCGCAGTAGAGCCACCTCCCACTCATCAAAATACTGGAGCCGTTATTAACTATTATTCTCCTAAATACATTCAGTACAACATATACATGTTAAAATTCATAATTATTTACAAATAATGAATATAAATGTCTGATGAAAGTACAGTTGAATGAATACAGACTCTTTAATTAAGACCACCCTCCCAAATAGTGACCACTTTTCTGTGGACTAAATGATACAATACGTACATAATCATCAAATATACTCTAATTTAAAAAAATAATGACTGCTTAAAAAGACCAATATTTCTATTTCTGAAAATTCATGTATAGGAACGAAACGCTGGGTGGGAGAGTGTGGTTTTATGGATATTCAAAGTTGATTATTTAATTAGAGAAAGAATTGTATGGAAACAATTTCTAGAAAAGTAGGTATAACTCAAAAGCATTTAAAAGAAAGCAAAAATTACCCCAATAACAGTAAATTAATAAACTAATAATTTTCCATAGCAAGTTGGCGGGTATCTAGTAAAGATGGAGAATGTAATATTTCTGAAAATGAGAATTTTATATCATGTTATTTACAATAGGAAACATATGACTTTGCTAAATGGGTAAAACCCCCAAAACAATTTGAAAAATATTTAGTACAATTTATTTACAATGATGAAACATAATTTGATCCTAATAAAGGTAATTGCATAACTTATAATATTTAAAATTGTAAACAGATATACAATAATTATGAAATTTATTTTAATTCTTTGATTATAAGTAGATTTTGTTTAAAAATATTGACAATTTAATCAAGATTGAGGACACAATTTGGAATTATACACTATACTTAACTTTTTAAAATGTTATTTCTTTGTCAAATTGAAAGCAGATATTTTTTATTTCAAATATAGATACTTATTAAAGAAACTTAAAATTGAGTTGATCTATTTATAATTTGATATTTTGTTGCTACGTAGCTTTTAAATATATAAAATTGTTGTGGTACACTGATGAATGGAACAATTTGAGTTTGATGTCAATAACATGACGTTGAAACTAAAATCGTTAAAAATTAAAACACAAATTGCAAGTGAATGCTGCGAGCAGATCAGTTGACATAATGTTCCACAAATTATTTATGGTAGTGACTGAAAATAAACTTTAATAAAGTATTAATGTACTACACAGTATGCTGTAGGCCTAGTATACACAGAAAGCAGCAATCAGAGCAGTTACTACAATATTTCCTAGGTGGCTGTACCACAGAAAAGCTGTATTAAAAAATGTGCACTTTTTGGCCATGTTGTATTATCCATACTAGGACTGAGCCAGCTTGTCTTGCCAAGATAGGAACTCCTAACAGTCCTTTGATATACAGTAATGTCTGGCTGCAACTAATACCAATTAGTACTGCACTATGTACATATACTCCGCAGCGCACAGTGTCTAGTAAGATGATTGAAACTGATCCTGTCATGGCCACAGATAAGCCATTTGATCTCCAAAGCGGAGCATCCTGTTGTTAGATTGACTTGCCCCGTGCATGTGTTTTTAACTTTTGCTACAGTTCAATTATAGGTATGAAACGCCATGTGTGCTAAAATCTTTTATGAATAAAACCGAATCACCATCTACAACCTAGACTGAATATAAACTACTTACAATAAATGAATAACAGTATTCAGTACGGTATGCAGATTTTTTATAACTTCAAAAGGAAAAGTGAAATTATTTAATTGTAAGAGTTAAATTAATTAAGTGTAATAGTTAAATTAATTAATTGTAAGAGTGAAATTAATTAATTGTAAGAGTGAAATTAATTAATTGTAAAAGTAAAATTAATTAATTGTAAGAGTGAAATTAATTAATTGTAAAAGTAAAATTAATTAATTGTAAGAGTGAAATTAATTAATTTCACTATTTCCTTGTTATAATTTGATCATACCATGCAGGTATTAAACATCTAAAAATCGAATTGCCAGCAAAGTGATGAGAATAGGGCAGTGACTAAAAATAGCCGCCTTATCTGCATATGCAGATAATGCAGGTGTAGTGTGCGTAACCAGGTATTGGGTGTGGCTTTGAATCGGCGTATATATGACCAATTGAGGATATAGCAACGTTGAGTGGTTACTTTCCATTGTGTATTGTTGTTGGCGCATTAAGTTACACTCTTCACAGACATAATAAACAAACTTAATATATCATAAATTGCATAAATTATCATAACTATATTCTCCCCATTCAATAAACATTAATCATTATATATATATTAAATGAGAAATTATTTGGAAGTGGGTAAACAAAAAAAATAAACAACCCTAAATTTAAGTTAATGGTTTCTTGTAAATCCAACCATCACCATTTTTGGAAAAGAATTGTGTTTCCCATTGTTTTTTGGTTTGTTTTCTGTGCTTTTCCTCTTGCCGTTGCCTCTCTTCAAGCTGAAACAATACATTAAAAATCTCAATTAAATAATAAAAATGGATGGATATATCAATAAATGTTGGCAGGCTTATATAGGGGATCAGATTATTTATACATAATCAATAGTGGGTGAAACAGGGTGTCAGGTGACATGCCTATATATGACACTGCATGATATGTGTTGGATAAATATGAATAAATAAAAATGTATAACTCAAAGAGAAATAAATAATTAATCTAATAAAAAAACTACGAAAATTGAACAGAAAACATGGTTTTTATGATAAAAATATGAACTGTAATGCATATGGTATAGGTTCCCATTCACAATTAGCAGAATGCACCAATCAGTATTCATCTAACAAAGTAATCTAACAAAGCTAATAATAACCTAGATTGATTTTGGGTTCACCAATAGTTAGCCTGGCAAGTTGGGACGAGGATAATTAGTCAAGCGTAACATAGTGACCAGGTGTTTAAATCTATCGGTCACCCACTATATAGTGGTCTTTACCCATAATGGTTAAGAATTCAATTAATGTACCTGTTTCTTGTGTTCAGTTGCTGTATTTAAATCACCAAGTTTTAAGCTATTTGTTACATGCTGCCAAAGTTTACGAGATTCATATGGATGCTGTACCTCTAGAGGTCGTACACTCTTTGGAACGGCTGCAAGTCTTGCTGTATCTATCTGTTTCTTTTCACCCTAAAAAAAAATTGTGTTCTTTTATACTATAAAAGCAATGCAAGAGACACTAAATCATGAATCACAAAACCAGGCTGTTCGACATGTATTTTAGGTGCTGCTAAGTGTTAAGGCGAGACCTATTCTCTCTTCTAAAGCTTGGTTCCCACTAGCAACGCAACGCAAGGACGTAGCGCAACGCAAGTGAATTGACCAATCACAAGCGAATCTGTCTATAACTTCGCTTGTCATTGGTTAAAACGCTTGCGTTGCGTTTACGTCCTTGCGTTACGTTCTAGTGGGAACCAAGCTTAAACAATCTTAACTGGCTTAGAATTGTAGAATTAATATAGCACTAGAGTACCTTCAAGATTTTATTAAATTGTATGAATGTAAAATAAGAGGCTTCAATCTGAGACTACATAGCAAACTACTGTACAAACCGATTACTATGCACATGTTTCAAATCTGGCTCTGTGCTCTGAAATGTTTTTCCAGTGCAAAGAAGACAGGGTCACATTTTTTTAAACTTGGCGATTAAAAATTATTATTCACTCAACCATGCCTAACTGGTCTAGAAATAACAAGCAGCCTTGTTCTCACAAACCTAAACCCAACCCCCATCCTTAAAAATGACATTTCTAGCATACCGTTGCATATGTAAGTTCTAAAAGACCATTCCACTCTCCTGAGGCCTTGCAGATGACAACACCAGAACGATTCTTAACTTCAGCTGTAACTCTGTGAACTTTACCTCCATAAAATGGCTGTAAAAAAAAACCATTAACAGTATATTTTCGCATAGAAGAGAAAAATCTGAAACTTCATCTTATCTTTTTGCACAATAAAAATGTAAATGTAATAACAATCGTCCTCAAGAAATTCAGATTAGGCCCTTTACGGATCCACTGCAGCAAGCAGTGCAGAACCTACACAGATGAATGACAGGTGATGATGTTTGCCCTTTTGCCACACATCCTTTTCGCCACCAGGCCCTTTGCCACCTGGGCTTTCGACACACTGCCCTTTGCCACCTTAGGCATGATGCCACCCAGCCTTTGTAATGAGTTTTTTTTAAAGGAAACAGAACACGACATCCTACCTTAGTAAGAAATGTGACAGATGCATGGTGTCCAGTTTGTTGACAATGAATATTGACCTTTCCACCTAACTCCATCCAAGGAACTGTTAATATTGACCTTCCAAATGCACTTGGAAATGTAAATGTATAATTTTCATTGTGTTCTAAGAGATGAATATTACCTAAAAAAAAAATGTTATAAATCATTGTATCTTATATTACTTATACATCTAGAATTAGAGTCTAACACCTGAAGATTGAGGAGGTATTTTTATCTCTCTCATAAACCAGTATGTAGTTTTAATAAATATGTTGAAATATTAACCGGAGTCTTGATTTTTCATTTACATCTAGAATTATATATCTTAATGAAAAGATGTTTTCATACAGATTTTGATAATGGTCTGGAAATTCTCTTGCTGTTCAAAAACACAGTATACAGTAGTAGGATTTACCATGATTGTCGGGGAAATAAATAGGATAATTCCTGATAAAAATAAAACAATACTCTACTGAGTGTGGCCAATCAAGTATTTTCATCTTAAAAACGACTAATTTCAAATATCGTTGGGAGCTTTCGGGGAATCCTCCCTAACCCCCTTGAAAGTCTCAGCCAACAGATGCTAGCTTTGGCAAATCCCAGTGTCACCATTGTTATAATTTATTTAACTGGTATTAGGGCCATTTCTTTTAATCGTAAAGTGCTTTTTTACTATTAAGCGTGTCTCGAGACAAAATAAAAAGGGTTAGTTTTTTTCCAAAAAAGCAAATTAATTTTCCTATACTGTATAAATCTGTCAACATCACAATCTGTATATGTGCTAGATTTGAATGAGAACCAACACAATAAGCATTACAGTCAAATACTGCGTAAATGTTTATTGTAAATGCAATGATTTGGGATCATGCACATTTATGTTCATTTACAACAATCTGAGATGTATGGCATGCATTTTGGGTAATAAACTTAAGAACCTACCGTCACCAACCATCACTACGCCAACAGACATTCCCATGAACTTTGACTTTGTCCATATCCATGAGTTCATACTGATTCTTTTCTCAGGACATTCAGTGTAAAATGCAGTAACTGGCAATGATTAAAAAAAAATTGTTGACATATAAAATGAAGGACACAAATTATTTGCTTGTATAAAGCTCTGTCTGCACTATCAGCATAAAGCTCTGTCTGCACTATCAAACTGGTTTGACAAAATGTGTGAATTGCCAAAATATGTCCATATATGGGCACATCACATTTTTTTGTCACATAAAGTTTGAGAGTGTGGACAGAGCTTTAGAATGAAAGTTCTTTGTTTAATTCTATGAATATTTTAAGCATTTTCTTAAGAAATCATTAATTAGAAATGTTAACAATAACATTTGATGATAAAAAAAAAAGAAGAATCAGAAGATACAATGTGTTTGCATAATGAAATATTACTTTAAAAATATATATCATTATAATTTTTATAATACCGCAACCTCAAAACATCCAAATAAAATAGTAATTTAATAGTGTAAAAACAGTGACATTACACCGTACATTGGGACCATTTCATCTACATAAATTTTTGTTATAAAGGGTACAGTATTTTTTTCCGAGCATCTAGATTTTAGGAAATTGGATATTAAATTGAACTAATATTCAAATAACATTTTATACATTCTACCAACCTGGAGGATGATGGGATACCTGCTCAGCTATGTAGGTCAGCCTACATTTAGAAGTACCTTTTGAACTTTGACCTAGTTGCTGTGATGCTGGAACTTGCCAAGAGCAATGAAAGCTTTCTCCGATAATTGGATTGTAGGGCTTTTTAGCTAATGATCCCTAAATAGCAAATGTACACAATAAAGCTTTTAGTTGAGATGAAACACTGATAACAAATATGTTAATTAAAGTAATTGACCATCGCCAAAAAGCAAATAGTTAGCACCAGGGAAGACTGGTTCTAAATATTTTCTTTTTGGCGAGCATGAACACTCCTCCCTGGTTAGAACTATGACGAAATATGTACAAAATGTTCAGATCATTGTGGATTTAAAACAACTGTAACATCAGTAGTCTGATATTGTTTCCTCTAGATCCCCAATATTGTACTAATGGCTAAAGTTAGATTCGAGCCCAATGAAGCAGTATATACTGTATTGATAGCAATTTGCAACCAACAGTTTTATAGATTTATATAGGACACTAAAACAGGGGCAAATTTCTTTTTCTTCTTCTGACCAAATAGTAAGTGTCACCGTAATAACTCGCATGCGAACATTCCAGTATCTTGACTGTACAATTTACAGAGCTGCACAAAAAGCTTTGTCGAATCCTGCTTGCCTAGTAAAACCTACCAGGATATAGTTTCACACCTAAGCAGAACCATGTGCAAATGCTTCTTCTCAGAGAAACTTACTATAGGAATGGTTTTCCTAACTAGGACTCTGTGACTCACAGGGTCAAGAAAGTCCATGTGTGGACAGTGGTAAGGTTCCCCCTAAGGTTTTAACTGAAATACTAAGTTGAGTGTGATTGCAGCTAAAAACTCTATTACAGTACTGGAAGTAAAATTACTGCAGTAAGTACAGTAAATGTAATTGATGAACATACCTTTCTTCCAACATGGAATGAGCAGAGATAGTATTCAACCACAGCAAGCATCCTTGCTTCTGGTGTAGCCTGGTCAGCTATCCGTAAAAACATGTCAGGGTGTCCAAAGAAATCTGCAAACATCTCTAGTAGCGATCTTTTTTCAAGAATAAATGTTGGAAGTACCACCTAAACGATTTAAAAACAAACTTATAAGATTTCAAACAATACATCTAGAATACAAAAATAATGATATTTATTTTATTAAGTCTCAATTTTATATAAACCAAAAGAGATGTATAACTTGGTATAAAGTTGGATCTTGAGTAAACACCAGCAGTGAAGTCAATCGATGATAATGTATTCGTCAATAACGGCCATGCGCCCCCAGAAGAAGGTGGCAACAAGAACAGTAACAGATCATTCATATTCATCTCCCAAAATACATAACTACTATATTTCACAAAAGTATTATTAGATACTCTGGTGCAAAACTTTGAATATTTTGCTTCTTTCGTTCCAAAACATACAGAATGTAAATAGTTTTAAAAATATTGCAAAATATTATTCATTATCAAACAATACTTAGCGACCATGTTTTTGTTAACATATTTACCTCTAGCAATTGAAAATGTATTATTATGATTTATACTGCAATTGAAATGTACCGCTTTTCATTTCTGTGATTTATGTATATGTTTTGTTTGCTAATGAATGTTTTATTTTGGCATCCCTGACACAAGCCTTTGCTTTTTTGGTGACGCCACCATTTTGGAAATAAATGTTAATTTTGATTGATTGATCATGAGTTTGAGTCCCAACCGAGAACATCTTAGTTTAACATTCAGTACAAATAACATCAGCATTATTAGTTTTTTTGGTGAGGGCTATCCCCGGTACCAAACAAAATGATTGAGTTTTGTTCATGTATGGTATGGTAATGACATAAATCAAATCAAACAGAGTTTGGCCCTTTCTAAACATTCATTCTAATTTCTTGCAATTAAACCATGTTTTATTATCGGCCGTTCAATTGTTATGACAACATAACTAGAAAGACAATACAAACCCTTGTAAGGTCCATGCCAAGCTTGAGCTGCGATAACAAGTGTAAAATCACGCTTTTGTGTTGTTCCACTCCTCCCAATTCTTTCTCCTCATCAATTGATGGATCGATGACATCATCATCATGGTTAACTTCTGTAAAAAACAACAAAACATGACCTTGAAAGGAAAAAGATCAAATTTTGTAAGATATAATAATTTTCTGGACCATC
Source organism: Antedon mediterranea (assembly GCF_964355755.1). NCBI lineage: Eukaryota > Metazoa > Echinodermata > Crinoidea > Comatulida > Antedonidae > Antedon > Antedon mediterranea. Next base: position 17,407,750 of record NC_092676.1, read on the forward strand.
AGAGTGTTCAGAGATTCCTCAATCTATGTCTTTTATTCTAATTTGCAAAAATTCTTGTCATTTTGGCCACACCACAAAATGTACTCTTTTTCAATTAGTAAAGTTCTACCATTTTTCTTCCCCTTGCATATGACCGAGTATAATCCCATGCTTCAGTGTAATCCCACCCCATGTAGGATACATATTATACAGATATTGACTGCTTAGAGGTTAAATATAAGATTTGACATCCCCGAGGGAATGATATTAAGTTCGAGGGAATATATATTTCCCGAAGCGCCAGCTGAGGGAAATATATATTCCCCAAGAACTTAATATCATTCCCGAGGGGATGTCAAATCTTATATTTAACCGATATAAAAGGCAATATCTGTTATATTATATAGCCAAGAACAAGTCTGCTGGGTTGGGTGAAGCTAGGCTAGGCCAGGCCTCCTATAGTATTTGTATTGTATTTATTAAACAAGCCTGCCTAGACACTTTACCTTGCGAAGAATAATATACAGATAATTACTAATTAATGATTCCTTGGCAATATTCACTTAGGCCTAGGTCGTTTAAATTAACAGAAGAATTTCCATCAATAAGCCTATTAATAATATTATAATCAGGTAGGCCGAATAAACAATTCGTCTTCTTCTCTTCGAGGAGCCGAATCACCGGATGTTCAGCGCGTACTAGTTACTAGGTTACTACCGCGAGTATTGACCAATCACAAACGGTGTTTCATCACATTTAGGGTGGACTAATAACAAATGAGGGCGCTATGTATGCATAGCTTAAATAGTTTAGAAGATTAATTTCTTCAAGCAAGTTCCGTGGCGCAGCGGTTGAAGCGTTGTCTTGTGATGGAGTTACAATTGCATCGCAAATTCAAGACCCAATAGATGACTTTTGTTTATTTATCGGCAAACGCGAGTGTTGCACGTGAAAATTACACAGTCAATATCATCGTTCTCGAGGATATATACGATTTACGATCCTCGCAGCGGTAGTCATGTGATGCAGTTTCAACCAATCACGTTCGCGTATTTACAAAGGCTATGTAATATAATATTATATTATCTTTTCTTCACTAACAATTGGGTATCCCTGCAAACTATGTCAGCTCTCAAAATATGGCACCAATACACAATCATTTAACACTTTGGCAACATCAAATATTCTTTATTTTGACAACCACAATTGTCTTCCTCAGTCTGTCCACCATTTCCCTCAACCCGACAAGAATCGAATTATATTACAATCAGAAATGTTGTCAATCTCGCAAATCCTTAATTTAATTTATGTATTGCAAATTAAAAATTACTTTCCAAATAGATATTAGTCTGTACACAAGGGGTAAAACATACACAGAGCTAGTCTTATGGTAAAAAGAAAAATATTTTGGCACACATGGCGTTTCATATAATTACTTTAGCTTGAAAATCAAAACTTTGACTGGTGAACTAATAAAAAAAAAACTAAAGTCACATAGCATGCCCTGTTTGTCGTAAGAAGTATGCATACAGAAATTCATAAAATCAAGAACACATAAACTATATTCATACAATATTCACATTATTACTAATATTTAATTAACAAATAAAACGAATACATACAGATAACATTTTATATCAAAATATACAAGTGTACATAAAATATATTTCCTTTAATATTTTTATTTATAGACTATTTTAGTTGATTTTTATTATTATATTACAGTATTATAAATCATAATATGTTAAAACTTGAATTCTATTTTTGCATATTTCACCCTATTATTTATAATACAACTTGTTTGTTACGAAAATTAACATTAATTAGTATGGCATCCTGTGTATTTTTAGTCTCAAACTAAAATAAATGGGGCTTAGAGGGTTGGGGAGAAAATATTAAATTAAGCATCTTATTTAAAGTATTTTAGTTCATTTCTATACAAAATAAAATATGTTATTAATTATAAATGCTAAAATCAGTAAAATAAAAAAAAAAAAAAAAAACAAATATATAAATGCTTTTACTATTTATTTTTAAAGTTGTTTCTGTGATCAATCACTAAACTGATTAATTTGCCAGCCTAAAAGCATTTTATATTTTAAACATTGAAAACCAGTTGGAAGCAATTTATTCTGGTAAATCTGGCTTTGTGGGAGAACACTATTAGAATACTATACTATCAGTGGTGATTACAATACCAATTCTAGACCAGTTTGCCGAATACCAATTTGCAGAGCCCAATTTGCAGAGCCCAATTTGTAGTCAAGGTTTGGAGACAAACAGTGGAAATGACCCAATATAAATACGGTGAAGTCGGCATTTACGAATCTCAGATTGTAGTGAATAAAAGATATATGTATTAAAGTTAAATAATATTTATTAATTATGCAAGTGTTACAGATAATATTGTAGAATGAAATATTATAATTATCTTTTTGAATGTTTTATTACAGTTGACAAACTGAGATTTGGCAAACTGGACACAGCAAATTGGGATTTGGATAATTTTAAAATACTTTTAGCAGGTTAGAAATGTTTATTATTATAGTTATTCAATATAGTTTGATGTATAAAGACAGTTTATACATACATAATCTGCTAAATTTAAGGCACTAAAATATTAACACGCTCATTTTTTTAAAGGAGATCTGGCGGAAGACTTTGAATGTTATGTCCGGGTTTCTTTGCATTGAATCAAGACCTTCTGAAAGAATCAGGGGTTCATCCGGATACAGAATCTGTGGAGAGGTAAAGGATATAGCAGCCAATTTGAAAAGAATCAAGTTGTGTTTTAGTGCTGTTAAATTCCTATTGTATAATTTGTTATTATTATAAAGTGCATGCACTTGTAAATTTTAAGATTAGATAGATCCCTCTTAGCTTTAGTAGAATGTTTGAATTCCAATTCCATATTCTAGGGTTCAACTCCGTCTTTTTGTCTGGATTTTCTCAAATAATTTTACCAAAGCTATATTCTGTGATAACGTAGTATTTAACACAAGATAGATATTTTATATTTGCTCAATGAATTTTATATACAAATTTTCCTTTTTTATGTCGTTGTAATATATTTTAATTTGATAAATATTGTAATTATACTGTAAAAAAATGCAGCAATTCAGCTTTTGGCTGCCAATGTCTTTTATAGTCAAATAAAGATACCAAGATATAGATTCCATCATATAAATTGATTACCAGTGTATGATATGATGATGATATGTGAAATGCAAAGTTCTTATGCTATAATAAATCTAGGTTGTTGGGCTCAATGGTAAAATATTGTCATGGTAGATGTATAAAGATGGCAATTATGGCATGGGTCATAACAGCTACGAGAGAGGCTGTTATTGCGGCAGTTCTAACTCCGAATCTCACAATACAAACTAATTATTTTTTGAAGTAGTATCGGGCAGTTATTGATAATTATTTTGTCAGTTAGAATTGTGTCATCGGTAGCTTTAGTATCGATAGTGTATCACATGCTGTTCTCTATGATCAAATCAACAACCGCATTCTCTTAAGCTTCAATGCCCATGATGACTTGTTAAATATGGTGTGAACAAAACTATTGATAATGATTTGACTCAACTGACTATCATAGCAATTCCATTGTTTTTGCTATTTTCCTTTGTCATAGTTTCAACAATTGGTTATTGTCTTTCCAGTCAATTCCTGTTGGTTTTCATTATTTGAATACAAATTATTTCATGACTGAACGAATTTCAATGATTTCAAATGAGAAACTCTGTCAATATTGCCTGTGAAACCCTTTGACATTTTAGTTAAGAATTTGCACGAATAAGTAAATACCAATTAATAGTCAGATGTAATCATGGTGGGCGGTCACACATCATAAAGGTCTACTTATGTAATACACTTGCTTAGGTCTAAAATTTTCCATCTATGTTTACTACCGTGGGATACATTATACATACACTCTGAATTGATGTTTACAAATCACTTACTTACTGTAGCACTAATATACTCATAACGTTGTACGGGTATTGTACTCTATCTCAACCTAAATCACATTAAAAGCGCTGTTTGAGACGGGCACCATTTAATTCCCAAAAAAATCATATTTTTGTAAAACTAATTTCCGTGTGATGGCCAATTACGCTGCCTTCTGTAATTCTTGGCTATTTTTTCTACGTCACAAACATGTCGCAGTTGTCTAACTAGATGGTAGCTGTACATTCGTAGGTAACCGCAAAGTAATATTTGTTAAGCCACTATAACTGGTAGCTTCAAAGGTACTAATAGAGTACCCTACAATGATTTTAAAATCAATAATAAGTTGATGCATAAATGTTCCTATAGATACTATACCTCTATTGGGACCATAATAGTGCCTTTGCATTAGTATTTAGGATTTCTGAAACAAGTACACTAGACTTTAGTTAGGATGTTTCGACCTCCATGTGAGCGTCACCTGAGCAGTGACCTGACCATTTAAAAGTGTGTTTCTAAATTATTAATTAAAAATACATTGAAAGTGAATGGTGTTTTATTGAACTGTGGTGTACTTATGGAACTATTACAACAATATTGAATAAACATCCAAACAACACCACAATTTACAAACTTTAGTTTTATACAAAGACAATATCTCATGTGGTAATTACCACCACAAACTTTAACTAACTACAGAAAACATCATGATCTCATAAAATGAAAAATTTACTTACCAGACACTATATGAGGCATGTTATTTAATGATGTAGAAGACTGCAGATTTTGACTTGTTATTTCTGGTAGACTAGATTTAATATCAACACTGCAAACAAACAAAAATAAAGATAAACTCCACAATAGAAATAAATGCGAATACAATAACATACAAAATCTTCCCACAAATGAAATGACAATTTTAAGTGACTATTATATACAGTGTTTTAAACTCCAAGAATCATTCACCCATGACCTCTGACCCATCAAAACTAATTGAATTCTATCAAGCAATACTATGGTTATCCTATAAATAGGATCTCCCTGCAGTATATTTAACACTTTTAATATGGCTGAATATTGAAAGAAATTGTTTTTCAAATTGCTTTATAAAATGTCAGAGATAAAATGAGACATGGTAAAAATAACTTTGTTAATTATACTTTGGAGACTCTCTGCAATTTTCTCTTCAATAAAATAGATCTGAAAATTCACTAGTCTGTAGAGTCAGCCTGAATTACCCAATTACTGAAATTGTAAGTAATTTAATAAGCATTAAATTACATTAAATTTCATTTTACTGGCGTCCAAAATGAGGTACAAGATTTCTGTTGTGTGAGCGGTTATAATTTAAAGTATACATACAGTATATGTTAGTATTTTTTTCTTTCAGGTGAACCATAAAAAAATACATTTTGGCTACTTACATTGGTAGCCTTGTTCACGTGAAACACAGAAAGATAGTAAGTAAGTCTTATCTTTAATATTTGCCAAAAAAAAAATATAAACATAAATCAGATGAATTGTTTTGAGAGTATACACATTATAAATACACACAAAAACATTAACATGCTGATTGGTTCATTTGCATATTTGTCGTTAAAGTGCATAAACAATAATGTGTTTGTTACATTTTAGAACAGCTGAATTTTCAGATATTTATTTAATAGAAGTTGGAACTCGCACACAACTACACCTGGGATATCGTAAATTTAATCAATCCAATGGATGCAGGGCTCGCAGAATCCTAAAATATTTGGTTGCCCTTCGGGCAAGTAGGTTTTAGATTTTGGTTGCCCTCATCATTTTTTACTTGCCCACTATTTTAACTTTTTATACCGCGACTGCACCGCGAAAACACGTCAGTGAAAAACGCGTATGCTTAATACACTGTGGTTTTTTCGATGGATTTTAAGTAGTGAAAACAATTTTTCAAATTTTTTCAATTACACAGTGATGTAGGCCAATCTTTTAAGAACATTTTACAGTAATTTATTTTCTCATACGATCCTCCGTGCAAGAGTTGCGATTGTTTAATTAACATGGTGTCCTAAAATCCCTTGAAAACGCTATGTTATTTCTGTTGGTTACGCTTCGTTGCACGGCATTGTTTGTCATCGATCGAAGATGTGTTCCGTTTCGTGAATGAACACGTGGGTTTACTTTGGGAGCAAAAACGTTTTGCTTCTATTGTGCAATGAAATTCCGAAATCAAGCTATTTTGCGATATTTAAAATGTAGTGGCCTAGACATGGCACTAATTATCTTACAATTATTTAATAGATATATCTAAAATATTGCCTATAGAAATGTAGGCCTAGGCCTAAAAAGTTTAAACAAAGTACTTATGAAGGTGATGAGCTTGAAATCATAAAAGAAGAAAAAAACAAACAAACAAACATCAACTGACGTCCGTCTACGTGATGTGTAACAATACGCATGCATATAGCAAAAAACCTCACAGCAGCTGCTGCCGTACGTAGTAGGAGCACATGGGTACGGTGTGTGGAGAGTGCGGGCTTGTGGAAGTTTACTTGTTGTTTCAGTAGAAGCTCGCACAGGTTGGATAAAAAACAACCATCTGCTCGCACAAGTTGCTGATTGAAAACAACACAAGGGAACTGTGCCGAATTGTAGTGAAAACCACGTGCTCCGCCAAGTTGGAGTTTTTGAAAGTTCAACTCTCGGCGATACCCGAAGAAGTGTATTATTTTCAATGTTGATAATAAAAAATATACTGTAACTATTTAAGTATTCAATGTATTTATTAAATAAATTATTAGGCCTATTAAATTTATATTCTGTAATATTTATAAAAAAAAATGGTAGGCCTACTTGCCTGTGTTAAAAACATCGGCCGCCGAATCCAACTCCCGGTGCCTATTTGGCACAGACAATTACAATTACGTATCTATTATAATTTAATAATATACTGTATTTTCAATACAACTGTACATTTGAACAATAATTACAGTAATTCAGCAAATTATTTATTACACACAAAATACATAATTAACATGAATGTAATTAAACATAGGCCTAATCTACTATCTAGGCTGTCGCTGTAGGTCACATAATTAATACTATTAAGTAGTAGATTCAGATTTTATTACCACCGTAAAATGATGTCGATAATTGAGAAAAACAAAATCATACTAGCCCCTATTTTATTTGGTTTATAGTATAACTAGGGAGTTGTTAATTAGAAACTCCCTGGTATATAATAACTTCAAATAAGTTAAAAGCCGAGAGTTCAACGCTTCCTATTTCGCGATCAATGGATGCCGCAAGAGACCGCGTGCTATATGACAGACCTGGAAACTCTATACGCAACGACTTGATACGCAACGACTTGATACGCCCGACCGCATAGAAACACATGTTTTGGCTCCTGGAGATAACGTTCCATACCACCGAATTCTGATCCATACATTTACTTAACAAACACTACACTGGTCTCGACGTCAAGAGAATTCGTTCGTGCGCGACTATTATTTTCATTGTTACAGTATTTCACAACCCCTGTAAAACATCGTGGACATTTTCGGTGATTTTAAGAGGTTGCCCGTCGGGACATGACATGTTAAATTTTAGTTGCCCGACGTATTTATTTGGTTGCCGCGGGACGTCGGGCAAGCGATTCTGCGAGCCCTGGGATGGCTCTTTATATCGTTTAGAATATGCTACAGAAACGTATTTACCTGGTAAACACAACCATTAAGCAAATGAAAGGAATAACACACTCACAAAGACATTAATGTTCAAAAACCCACACATGCAATTTGAAGCAATTTATCAATTCGAAAAAAATTTTGATTTGAGAATACATTTGCTTCAAACCCACAAGAGGTTCTAAGCGATCTTATTAGTTAATGTAAAAAAATGTTTAAATTAGTCATGTGCCAACTGTACTGCAGAGTGTAAAGTTGAAACAATCATACTACAATCTTATTGGCTGGTAATAATGTTTGAAATTACTTAGTGAGCAAATCAAATAAATAACTAATCGTAATATACATAATTATGAAGCTTATAAAGCAAATTAGAAAAAGATAAATATAAATAGTTACCAACCACATTTTGAAATATATATTTATACTGGGCGACCTCATGAGTCAAAGACTGGTCTCCCGGACGGCCCAGTTATGATCATTGGCTGTGATGTACTAATACACCGGGGTAACCCCCTACTCGTCTCGAAAGATGTACTAGGTTCTTTAAAGTGCACACGAGCTAGATGTGTACACTGGATCTACGGTTTATAGTCCTTATCCGAGAAGACTCGTTCTACCACCAGAACCATGAAGTGAGTCTTGAACCTCTGCCGATGTTATGGCTACGTAATACGGTTCCACTGTCTTAACAGTTCGGCCGGCCGGCCACTCACTCACGTTTTAAACATTTACAAATAAAATACAAAACATGTACCTTATACTAGCCATTGATTTAGATATTTCCATTTCAGAGTCACTATGAGGATAATGTGTATGGTCCTGTTCCTGAAGCATGTTCAAACAATCTTCAAGACATGATACAGTCGACTGCGACGTTGCTTTCAATAACAAACATTCCTGAAATTTAACAGTAAACAAAAATAGAAATTACAAAACTAGAAGGGGTGATTGTAGGTAATGAATGGAAAGCTAACCCTTTTAATATGCCTGAATATTAAAGGGAATGTTTTAGAAATTGGTTTATAAAATGTCACGTTGTTAACGTTTTCCATCTTTCGACATTATGCTTTCCACAATTTGTTTCCATTTTTTTCTGTTTATGGCAGGATGGTTTGTTATTGTGTTAGTGTCTACTTGTCCTTGTAAGTCTTTCTTTATTTGATTCATCCAGTTAAAATGTCATGTAAAATAATACAAGGACAAACTAACAATAGCCTATCTCTCCAATTCGAGAATAGAGCTAAAACGTGGATGCATAATGATCAGACAGACAATGCTACAGTATATTCAGTAAACCTTGCTCCCAAGAAATCAAGGTCAAATGCCATTTTTTAGCAAATACGTGTATTAATATGTAGCTTGGATGTATTTTGGGGGTGAGAAATTGGTTTAAATATCCATGTTTTGCAATGAAATGGTTAATTTTCCTTTTTTTCATGAAAGGTCACAAAGGTCAAATCAGATATTAAGTAATTTGATTTGGCATCTCCATATCATACTGTTACAGTATATTGAAAAATTCAGTTTTGTAAAATCCCCACCAGTTTTTTTTCCCAAAGGAAAAAAACTATTAGTTTACCACTTCATACAATATTTAAAGTAAGATAATCTACCTTGTCCAGAGCTGTAATAGGAGCACCAGAATGAGGTAACCTCTGAAAAATAAAAATATACATTATAAACTGATGTGTTGTGTAAGGTACAGTACTATCTATATTATAAGTTTGTATGTTAATTTGCCATCTTGAATCATAGTAGCAAAATGGCATACATGTCCCACTTCTCTCCACTTCTTGGATGTAGTTACTGTAGGTATTGTATGGGAAGATTACTAAACTACATTTCCCATCACTGGAACTATTTTTAAGCCACCACCAGGGAGGTGGTTGGTGGTTTTTGGGAAGTAAATGAGTATCAAAATGACTGGAATTGTGTGGGAAAAATGTTATATTTGGAGGGGTGGTGGTTTGGGATTAATGGGGTGCATGACCAGGATTTGTACTTTTATATTGAAGCGGGGTAAGTGGGTTGAGATAGACCGTACCGATCCATAGGGCGGGTATATCTCCTAGTAAGAAGTTAAAAAACATACTTTCTTAATTTATTTTATTTCATACACAACTAACAGCGAGTAACTCGCCAATTACAGAATGGATGAACTATTTTATAATTTATCGTGCTTATATTAAACCAAGTCTCATTTGGCTTAGGGAGTTTTTGAAAGAGTTGCGAGTTACAACCCCGGCACTAGGTCAGGATTGGACCTCGGAATTGGAAAGCAAGCACGACCCACCAAGCTACAGCTCTATTACAAGAAGTGAAGAATATCATTATTTACATTACCGTATATAGCACACACACTATTAATTGGATTTTGAAGAGTTTAATATTATTAGTTTAAAAAGTAACACAAGAAAAGTTGGGAAAACAAAAAGTGGAAAAACATCCCTACCTCAATATTTGTCACTAGTTGCTGTTTTTGAGTTTCTGCCTGATCTATTAGTTGTTCCGCGTTGTGAATACTTTCTTTTGAGGCCGGTGAAGAATATAATCGTTTTGTGCGAGTTTGAGTTGGATGTGGTAGAGTATTGCTTGGAGAATCACTACTGACGTTGACGTGGTGGATGTGAGCTGGTTGTAACTCGCCAGGTATTTGCTCCGAAGGACTTGCCGATTGTCGGTAATTCTAATAATAAGCAGAATTTAAATTATTATTATACCATCATGTATGCAAGTGCATCTTTTGAATAGTGAAAATGATCTTGTTAGGTGTACTACAAACTATCTGTTATGATCTTCAAATCTCTTCACTAAATGGGAGAAAATCCTATTTTAGTATGATTGTCTGTTTTTGAATTTGTTGTATATGGTATATTTATTCTGAAATCAAGTGATCAATCAATAAAGTTATTAGTGCTTCAAGTAACAAAGGTAATTCATTAATACAGATACAGCAGACATGTTGTTTAGTCTGTCTTAAATGTGTACATTACAGGCATAACTAGATTCACTGAATAAAATAAAATGAGATTAATTCTACATGAAGAGACACAATGTTTATCTATTTGATCATTTTATTATTAAGTAGCGTACCGTTCTTTAACAAATTTAACATTGTGTATAAAGTGTCAATTGCATTTGATGATGTTTTATCTTAAAATGTAAACATAACACTCACTTTTAGTGATAAGGATTCGTTTAACCTCTGTACAACAGCTCGTAAACGACTGACCCAATTCTGTCGTTCTTTTGCGTCTTGTGCTCTCAGCCTAAATACTTCACCATTTGTTGCATTCACATTAAATGTTTGTGAATCTTCGTCTGTAGGCGACACTACGGCACCCTACATGTAAGGAAACATTTTAAATATAAGTGAAGCTGTAGCTTAGTGGTTAAACAGGTGGATCTGATATTGATAAGGGGGTATTTTGGGCTCTGGTCGGGTGCAGCATTACTCCCAGATGGGGGATGCAGGCAAAACTCACAAAACAACATTTATAGTAGAAATTCAATGCTTATAGACTTTACATGTACTGTATGTCTATGAACGACATCAATCAATAATTAAAAGATGTGGATCGTTTGAGATGGTTTAGGTTTTCATAGTGGTGAGGGTAGTGGGGGTGAGAGGGTGGTTCGCAGTAAAAGGGGCGTATGTCCAAACTATAAAAACCCTGTCTGCCTATGGGCCTATGTTAAAATGCTTGCCTTCCAAGTCTGACCTAGTGCCAAAGTTGTATCTGATGCCTGAAAAGTTTATCAATTGTAATTGGCAAGTTGGATGTGTATGAAATTAATCACAATTCAAAAACATACATTATATCCTAGTAACCAATATAAAAAGGTTAAAGGTCACACATTTAATTATAAATTATTATACGATGCCACATTATATTTCAATCAAAGAAAAGTCAATTGCTGTTGGACAATTGTTTTAAAATAATATGTACATACTGGTGCAGTAAACAAATTTAAAAGGTTAAGAAGATAGCATTTAATTATATAATGTGCCAAATCATATTTCAAATATAGTTCAAAAAAAATAATTGAAGTTCACACATTTCACAAATAAAGCAAACAGTAATTGATTGCAAATGTGGTAAAGCAATTTATTTATAAGAATTTTTTCAAAATTATTAGTACATTATATGTCAGGTGCATGTCGCTGCTATTCAATAATAACCCTATAAGTAAATGTGACTCTACTATAGAGGGTGTTCAAGAAAGATCTTGTGGTTTGAGGAAGAGAGACTCGTGTTGTGAGTCAAGTTGTGTTATGTTGGAACAACCCAGTAAAGTGTTGTATTTGTAGCTACTGGATGTCAAGTCTCTATTTTTTATAACTGCCACCTACAATATACGATCAAAGGTTACACTGGCGCCGTGACCAGTCCGAAAACAATCAAACCAACTTTTCATCGCCGTCATCTCTATTAACCATGCTTTTCTTCTGAAGCCATGCTGTCCAGGCGTACCCACGGTCACCAACAGACTTGACATAGAGTAGCTACAGTACAACTTTATATTGGGTTGTTCCAATACAACTTGACTCACAAAAGGAGTCTCTCCTTCTCAGCCCACAAGGTCTCTCTTGAACGCTCTCTAGTAGAGTCAAATTTATTATATTATATACTGTAGGGTTACAGTATTTCCTTTATTTTTTAAATTGACCCAATGTATTCATCAGATGTATCATGCAAATAATTCTGGCATTTTAGTTGCAAAACAATCAGAACATGTACAGTATATTTTCACAGCTCATATTATTTCTTGATGTCCTACATGCAAGGTTTAGAAAACAAAATGAGAGTGAAATTCTATTAAAAGTCACCCCAAATTCCACGCTCCAAGAAAATTATATCAGTAACTCGGAAGTTAACTACCGTATACACTTTCAACATTTTTTAATGTGAAATAATTCAAATGTTCAAGTATTTGAAAACAAAATTGTTTTCATTTATTTATTCATTTCTAAAATATTTTATTGGAATCTGCCCAGTATTTTTCCAATAAACAAACATGACTTACATTATAAGCATGTTTAACACCAAGTGATTTTGTGAACTCCTGAAAAACAATGTTTTGTGGATTTAAAAGTAGTGATGATTTTCAATTAAAATGTACATAGTTGCTTACCACTAAACTGACAGAACCTCGTGGGCGATTGCCTTTCCTTGCTTCTTCACTCTGTAAGAAAAATAGATAAATCATTATTTATCCAAAAACAAATTAGGTTAGGATTGGATTTGAAAGCTAGCCCACGAGGTTAATTACATTATGACAAAAAGGAATGCTTCCCCCGGGGTGAATTTCTGTGGAAAAAACACTTTAAACAATGAAATTTACATGGTGAATAAAGATTTGATTTAATATTCCTGAGTCTGTACATTAAGTATAATTTTTCCAGATGTCAAACTGTATACTTCCTAACAGATCTATTTTTGTTGCACAGTATAAAGTTGATATCGATCAAATGCATAGTAATACAGGTGAGAAGACTAGTGTGCAGGTAGTACATTATTGATTGACAAGAAGACATTTAAAGTAAAGCTCTGTCTACACTATCAAATTAGTTTGACAGAAAAGTGTGATGTACCCAAATAATGATAGTGATATGCCCAAATATGGTAGTGATATAACATCATCATGTTCGTATATGGGCACATCACAATTTTTTCTCACATAAAGTTTGATAGTGTAGACAGAAACTTAAAACCAACCGTTTTAACTTTTAGAGACCCTTTTTTCCTATATGCTTGTCTATAGGCCTAATGTACATTTTTCAAGATAATTAGTTAAGTTGTTACGTTTTTATATTGTGTTTTAAATTGTATTGTATCTATGTTTCTAAGTTTAGGAAAACAAATTTAATGTATGTAACATTATGTGACAATAAATTGAATATTGAAACTTGAATCTCTTGAACCATGGAGGAAAAAATAATTTTTTCCTCCATGCTTGAACAGAGCTCAACAATTATGTTTACTCTGTTAAAGCCAGAAGTACAGTACAGTACTGTGCAAATAAATACAAGATGGTGATTCATATCCAATTAATAATCCAAATAAGGCCATTTAATCCAGCTTAAGTTGTCAGTACTGTGCATTTATGTTGATTTCATCAGGGAGTTGTAAACTCCCTGATTTCATGAATGTTTTTCCTAAATCTCAAAATTTGTAACTTAATAGTTTATTTTTGATTAACCTCTGAAATGAACAGCAGTATGTGTATACATTTAATATATACAAAAAATTAATAGAATAATGCGTATGTTTTTTTGGCATCATCTTTCATCTAAACACGCTTTGTAACTACTGCAATCAACACCTTTTGATTCAGCTTGATTAATATGTCAGAAAAATGTGTAGAATAATAATTAATTGTTTATTCTCCTCCTGATTGGAACATGGAGGAAATAATAATACTAATATTTTTCTTCCATGATTGAACATAATGGATTTACAAATTATAGACAAATTTATATTGCAGAATGTACATAATAAAGAATTAAAATACAGTATTTTTCCCCAAAAAAATTTAATTTTTATTTAATAGTTTTAAAAGGCATGTATATGTATTGAACAATCTGAACAATCTACTATGATGGACGTAAACCTATATTTATTTCGCTTATATCTCCTCCAAAAATACATCTTTGTAACTTCATTAATTTTTTGACAATTATTGACAAATGACATTCAATCCTTCATTTATAAACAAAAACCAGGAATATATTATGCATGGTTGCTATGGTTACTAGCAATGCATAGATTATTTAACCAAAATCAATTTCACACATGGTTATTTAATTACAAGGCTAATAAACTTGATAACCTCTGGGGATTTTGATATTATAACAAACTATTATTATATAACACTCTTACATAACCACATCATCCAAATAACAATCTTTATCCTAAAGAGTACTCTGTGTCTATATGATGTATCATTTTTGTTATTTAACATAATAATTATTTACTAATAATATTCAGAAAAATAATTAAAAAAAACGACTAGAAATACTGAACTAGCAAAATACCAAAATTTTTGACAAAATCAATTTGATACAATCTACAAATATTAGAAATTAATATTATTATTCAATTTTTTTATTTCAACTTTATTTATAGAGGATAACCCTTCTCCCAGTTGATATTCACGAGGCCTCTTAAATTCCAATATAAAACAGACAAAAGTATGACAACTACTAGGTACAGTGATTTTAATCAAGTCCAAAGCCGCCCTACTGAATATAGAATAAAATGTAATTGTTATCATGGATGTCACCTGAAAGAATGGTATAACTATTTATTATCTAAATAATGACAGTTTATTATTATGAATAAACATTAATTAGTAAACAAAACTATTCCTTACTTCTACTACAACAATTAATGGAATAGTATCGCTATTTTATCTACTATTAAATAAAATAAATAGTTTATCATTCATAATTATGAAACATTAATTTTAAATAAAAATATCATTTTTATACTTAATTAACAATTAATAAATACAAAGTAATATAAACTATAATTATTCTTATTATCCCCATTAATACAGTTATAAGTATCAGAATTAAAAAATTAATTGATATTCAATATTACCTTAGGAATTAATACTATCTCTACTATGATAGATTCATATTTTGAATTGTGCAAATAACTTTTAACAATCAATAAAATTCCACTGAATTTATATATATTTTATTACTCTTTAGTGTAGAAATTAACATTCATTATATACAATAAAAATTGTTGCCTGTATGTAATGTAATACATTAAAACAACTCTTTGTATTTAGCATAGCCTAACAGAAAATAAAAATATATGATTCTGAATTCGTAACTAGACTAAAATTTAAATGACATACCATGAATGACTCCAAAATGAATATTAGTCTCAAAGTAAACATTCATTATATTTGATAATGCTATGAAATGCCATGATTGTCTCATATAAAATGCTTTCGAAACCTAATTAATCAATGATAGCAAAAGTATCATTCCTACAGTAAATTTCTGGAGAAAAATAAATTTTTAGTAAAATTTCAGATTGCATTGCAAACTACACATTCATTATGGATACATTTTATCTAAAATCACTCTGATATAATGTACGTCATTAAAAAACGCTCACTCGTGTATACCAAAATGCTCTTTGAACCTAATTCATATACACTATATAACAACAACAGAATAACAGAATTGTGAATTTTAACCTATTTAATTTACTTTAAATACAACAACTTACAATTTGTGATATAACCTCAATTGGATACTGGAATATTCTATGCTTATACAAACATCGTCTGTCACTGCTAGTCGTGTCTGAAGTATGATGAAGAAAGTCTAATGCAGCGAGCACTTATTATCGTTTGACGTCAAACGCATACAAATCAATACCATCAAGAAATTCCTGAACCACGTGTAATGATTTGTTGAGAAGGAAATTATTGATGAAAACCATTACTAAAATCTTTAGTTCTAAATTCCTAATTGTTTTTGGAATGAAATTGCCTCATCATCTAAATCAATGTGCAGAATGTAGAATTACAGAATAAATGTAAACTACATACACTAAATAAATTAATTACCAAATTATTAGGGATACAGTATTAAAATAAATTATACAAATAACAGTCAGACTGTTTCCTGTTTTTCTAAAAATAACATTTTTCAGGTTTAAAGTGCAGGTTATTATTTTTATTTATATTTTAGTTTTGTTAATTATATTACTTAAAGTCCTATCCCCCACAATATAAATACATTATTACTTTCAAAACATTAAACAGTCATTCCTTGTCTTAAATATACTACACTACCTATCGTTTTGTGTTGAATGTCCTCTCTTGGACAGTTTTATGCCTTATGCTTAGTTTTGTAGGCCTAGCTAGTAAACAACACTGATATACGAATATCATACACTAGCAATAGGCCTAGCCTGATGTTGTCTAGTTGCTGTATTAATAGGTATTGCTAAACCCTGCAAACCTCCAAAAAAAACATAGCAAACCTCACCGACCCAACATAAAAGTGATTGAATCATGTGGTGTACAACCCACTGGGTCCCGTATTAATTGTCCTTCTGTTTTTGCCAGAATCTGTTAATACAGATTGGGGAAAACCCGATATTTCCGCTGAAAAGTTCTTTTTGATCGATCGAAAGTGGGCAAATCACAGAAGAAAAACGAAAATATCAATCCACATGCAATGCATGTTGGGATTATAGCGGGCCGCTTAAATGATTAGAATCGACTTATTTTTCACATTTTTAACTGTTTATGGACATAAAAATTTATTGCAATAGGACCATATAGTATTTATTTTTACATTAAATTATACTGTAGTTTGTGACCTTAAATTAGATTTAAAAGATGTAGGGAATGTAACTATGGTACAAAAAATGGGTTTATTGTGTTGAAAAAGATATTTATCCTATAATATTCTAAATCCATAGATTACTAAAATATGGTGATGCTGTGTGTATAAGTGGATGGATCTCAGTGGAGATACAAATAGAATAAGCATAAAGCTATATCAAATCAATAAATTATTATATGCCAGAACTCAATTGCAAAGCTTTCGGGCAATTCTAGACCTTTCTCAGTGCGAAAGTATTATATATTGGCTCAGCCTATATATTGTGCCAGTTCTGCGGTACATTTCATTTCCAAACCTGAGCTGCACTGACGAGATCTAATAAGATCGAAACAGTACTGTTTGCAGATTGTATATTATTATTATACAGATATTGACTGCTTAGAGGTTAAATATAAGATTTGACATCCCCGAGGGAATGATATTAAGTTCGAGGGAATATATATTTCCCGAAGCGCCAATATTTTACCGATATATTTTATTATATAAGCCAAGAACAAGTCCTATAGTATTTGTATTGTATGTAAACAAGCCTGCCGAGACACCTTACCTTGCGAAGAATAATATACAGATAATTACTAATTAATGATTCCTTGGCAATAAAATATTCACTTTGGCCTAGGTCGTTTAAATTAACAGAAGAATTTCCATCAATAAGCCTATTAATAATAATATTATAATCAGGTACTGTAGGCCGAATAAACAATTCGTCTTCTTCTCTTCGCGTACTAGTTACTAGGTTACTACCGTGAGTTTTGACCAATCACAAACGGTGTTTCATCACATTTAGGGAGGACTAATAACAAATGAGGGTGCTATGTATGCATAGCTTAAATAGTTTAAAAGATTAATTTCTTCAAGCAAGTTCCGTGGCGCAGCGGTTGAAGTGTTGTCTTGTGATGGAGTGACAATTCCATCCGGAGTTCAAGATCCAGTAGATGACTTTTGTTTATTTATCGGCAAATGCGAGTGTTGCACACGAAAATTACACAGTCAATATCATCGAACTCGAGAATTTATATGATTAATGACAGGGGACACGATAATTACGCGAAAATTACTCAGTCAATATCATCGTTCTCGATGATATATACGATTTACGATCCTCGCAGCGGTAGTCATTTGACGCAGTTTCAACCAATCACATTCACGTATTTACATAGGCTACAGTATGTAATATATATATATATCTTTCTTCTTTTTGTAATAAGATCTGTGATATTGAAATAAACAAAGTAACATTATACATGGGTTAATACTCACCACATAATAGTTAAGTTGACCAGATATTGGGTCCAAAACAAACCAGCGAAACTGCCAACCTTTCATAACATTTGTATATTTATTCAAGCTACCCTCATAGGGTTGACTGTTAAAAAAAAACATATGGTTAATAAAAAAATTCATTCATAAACCATGTACTGCTTTAGCAATGTGTATAGGAATATGAAAATACATAAGTACAATGTACGACCAAGTCAAAAGGTAAAGGTATTAATATTTGTCCTCAAACTGAGAAAATTCGGATTAGGCCATCAACAGACCCACAGCAGCCAGCAGCGCCTACCAGATCAGCATGCTGGGAGATGATCCCTTACCCTTTACCAATAGTGTACCAAGTTCTTCTACGTGCACTATGTACACGGGACCAACGGCTTTATGTCCCATCCGAAGGACGAGGCAATGAGAGTAAGGCATCTTGCCTAAGGTTACATACTCGAGTATACAATAATAAGGTTTATCGCAAATAGCTTGCACAATGCATGATGGGAAGGGTTTGGGAGCAAACGTCACGACGCGTACGTGCAAACAACAAATCACGTACGTACGCGTTGTGACGTTTGCTCCCAAATCCTTCCCATCATGTATCGCACACGCTATTTGCGATAAACCTTATTCCAACTCTTAATTTAGGCTAGACAGAAAGACTGAGACACACTAGGACGATAACAATAAATAGAATATAAACATACTTTATCTTATAATTACATAAACAAAAGAAATTAGACAGTTTTCATTCTAAAACTATAGTAAACATTTGCAAAGTCTTAATTTAATTATTAAAGAATAAATTTTTTTTTTTAAATCCAATCAAATGACATCAAGATATTATTTCTTTTACTAATCATATCATTTGATTGGACGTGTGAAAATATAATTTTCAACAAAGACAGCATAGATGTTATCTTATATTTTGTATGGTGAAAACCTTTTAGATTTTGTTTTTTATGAAGGAAAAATGCATCATTCATTCATTATCGTCTTATAGTGTGATAGGCCTTAAGACTTTTGTTAAATCCATTGTTAATGTGCAATTCAATTATAATCACATGCCATAAAAGGACTGGGACTAACTGTATATTCAATCAATATGGTATTCACAACAACATAATAATACAATAAAATATGTATGATTTTATACTTACTTTAGACTTGCTTCATCCTCCATTTCCTAATTTAATAATGATAAAATATAATAAAAAAACTAATTAACAGTACATCAATGGTATGGGTAACAATAGGAAACAGAAGGAGGCATATTCTAAAAACATAGGCTATAGTACATCCAAGATTCAAGGCGTTTCTTTGTACATTTTTTAATTCTCTACATATATCATTGTATGAATGAGGCTAATATGTTTGATATTTGTAAAATTGTGTACAGTACAGTACATTGTGCTTTACACTATTAAGCCAATGCATTTTTGATAGCTATAATTGGATTGGAACAATTCAAGCATGAATTATCAATATCATTTCATTGTGTATTTTTGATGAGCGTAATATATTTACCTTGTTAGGTCAACACAAATTTGACAACAATCAGTGGAAAAGGTATAGGGAAAATTCATGCTATGATAACCAATGCAATCGAACAGTTGGTATTTTGGTAGTAACCTCCAAAATTGTGGCGCTAATTACACCATGGAAAATATGAGTTTAGCAGTCTCACTTTGAAACAGATTCTATTTTTACATACAAAACAAACGTTTGTAATGGTAATAATAAATATCCCTTTTTTACTGACTGTAGCAAAAAGTATAAATGATTTGCATGCCACCAGTCAATTTTAGAACATTACATCTAGTAAAATCAAGTTGTATATGATTTTCATAACAAAATAGAAGTTGATTTTTAATGTGGCCACATGTAATAGGTGCAGAGTCGGAGGGAAAATGGCATCCTTCCCACGTCACCCTTTGAACAACATAATTTCAATTACCTTAACTTTATTAAATTCTGAATGGTGATATTTACTTAAATTATTAATAATTAACAGCGCATATTCCTTAATATTATTTTAGAGATATTATATTAACATGTATGGAAATTCTGTAATACATGTGGTGCCTTTAATTTCGCTTTGGGTTACTGTAACTGTAAGTTAGGTATGGCCTGTACGATACAGATGTCACATGTGATACTGATACAGTAGGTCACTCTATTTACAGAATTTACATGACAAACTAGAGAAACAGCACTCAAAATCTGCTGTTTTCAAATCCAAAGTAAATGGTTGGGAAATTAAGAATAATGTGTTTAAAGGAATTAACTTTGCAACTCTCTCACTTTCAATTCTCTGGTGAAATGAACAAAAAGTATTCACATGAAATTGAACAATAATAATGATTAATTTCATCATATTAAAATGTAAATTGGCATTGATGAATAGGTAGTTATGGACTCGTATTTCAATAGAAATTACAATATATACTAAGTAAAATATATTGTTGAATGGCTGTGAATGTATAATAATGAGTCCATAAAAAACCTGTTTTGGAAGAAAATATTCAAGATGCAACTTATTAGACAATATCCAAAAATTAAGTGTATATTGAAATGAGCCAATATTAAGATTTATATGATAAAATTCTCAATTTACAATTACAATTTTGTTTAAATTTTGCAATGTGTAATATAAAATAAGATTCTATAAAATTGACACCTACAGTACTGTATCAATACTGAAAAGCAAGCTATTTTTATCTGCCTTAAAGACCCATTCCCTACAACTTTGGATCTTTTGCAAAAATAATGCATGGAATATTAATTTAAAAACATTAAACCAGGACATTCCCAAGTCTTAAAATGAATGCCGGACGCAACTGCATCGGCCGCTGCACCTCAACCTCCGAGTATGCAGTCTGAAGGTTTTTCCCCAGCCGTACTGGAGGCCATCGCAGCAGCGGTGCAAGCTCTACCGAGGGAGGCTGTGCCTTCAGCATCCTCATATAAATTTCCACCTGTGCCAATGCTGCCTCCACAGTAGTTTAAAGGAAGAGGGACAGACCCATCGCCGGATGCTGGTACGACAATAAAACCATGACCTCACCGGTTAGTGAGGGACGTTCCGATGCTGCACAGGGTCAATCGTGTAGTTCCTGCTGTACTGTCGTACATCAGAGTCGAGTACGTGTACGATGCTCTAAAGACCTTTTGAGTATGCGCTCCACTCAAGCGAGTGACGACCTGTCCAGTCGCGTCACTGGACCCCAAACTGGTCGCCAGGCTAGAGGCCATTGCCAACGAGCCGAAGGCCCGTAGGGCTGCACCGCAAGATCTAGCTGCAGCCTTCCTGTTTCCGCAAAACGATATCATTAATGTCGGCTGCCACGCGAAAAGTCAATTGCCTCCAGGCCACTGACATCGCGCCCACGCATTACCACCGCTTTATGTACAGCAAGTCATTCGGTGTCGTGGATCTCTTTTATTTACCGTAATTGTGCTGAAAAAAAAAAAGTGGGCTCGCGCATATGTAACAGGTGCGGGATGTTGCTACATCCTGGGCGTTGTACGCTGGTGTTTTTTTTTCACCGATATACACACGAAATAATCTATACATAACGGATTAAAGGTATAACCGACCAATCAGAACTGACTGGGTTGACGACGTTTCTATACTTGTAAGTTTAGAAGTAATTTTTAGGCCAGGAAGTGGGGGGGGGGGGGGCTTCCCTGCTTAATATTAATAATAAAGAGGTATTATTATGCCTAGCCCCACCTAGGCCTAGGCCTATAACCTAACGTAGGAGCCTAGTAGTAGTAGTGGTACGCCTTCTTCTAGGCAGAGAGTAGTATATACTGTAGGCCTAGCTAGCTAGGCCCTACTCTACTAGTACTACTACTACTAGGCTAGTTTGTTTTGAATAAGACGTAACGGACACGTGGATTTATTGACACGTGGATTGAGCTTACCTTCACTTTCCGAAGCACACCTATCAAATGCGTTTTTTCTGTTTCCGATAACCCGGTCATATCAGGAGCGAATTCGCTGACCTCGGTGGTAGGCACCGTTGCCATTTTTTTGGTGTTGGACCTTTAAATATAGATGGCGACAAACTGAATAAACAAACGCACATGTGATTAGGCTCAGGGAATTGTAAATAAAAATTAGGTAGACATTTTCGATAAAAATACAAGGCAAAAGCGAATTTAAATTTAAATTACTACTATACTAATCTATAAACGATAGATGTAGGTTATTTTTATTTCGGATCAGTGCAGCCTAGCCTAGAACTAAGCCTCTAGTAATACTGTATAGATAGGCTTTTAGCTAGGCCCAGTCCTAGCTAAGCTAGGCTAGTATAGTACTAGTAGGGCCACTCCATGGTTGGGCCAAGGTTAGGCTAGGGTGCGGCCTAGGCCTAGAAAGTGTCTCAGTCTCAATAGGACCATATAATATTTATTTTTACATTATACGTAGTTTGTGACCTTAAATTATATCTAAAAAACGTAGGGAAGGGGTCTTTGAATAATGCCGAGATGCTTTGACAATTGAATTGGAATTCTTTATTTTAAACAATCAAAATGTTTAAAGCAAAATCTTTATTTAATTCTGCTATCGAGTTAAAATAACTATTGTGAGTTTTGAGAAACTATTCTCATCATCAGTACTTATATACAGTACCAATAGGACAGGTTGTATGTAAATGAGGAAGTAATTAGCATATTAAACACACACCCGACTCCGGGATAACCACTCCTTAAACTTTGCGTCTTATATAAGTAAAATAACAGCATCTATGAATTTATCGAAGCGCCTGTATACTATAATACTTGACCTTAAGGAATATCATTCAGCATTTACTGGGAATGTAATAAACATGCATCTGTTGTACAGTATTGTAAATAATCATAGCCTTCAATCAACTCAGGCTGTTTTTTTCTTCTATTATACTATGTTTATTATAAAACACTTCATTATTATATTAAACAAGGCCATATACATGGTTGCAGGCGCATGCTCAAGTTAGTGTTTACCAACCGACATAGTGAGCTGTCGCATTGCACGTGACTAAAAATGCCTACCATCAAGTCTTGCACATTCAGCAGATTTTCTAGGTCTATTGAATTAATAAAATAATATAGCATGTAATAATATAAAATCTATTTATGCAAGGACCAGAAGAGGGCCCCCCCTTTCCTCCTATTGGGTCCTGCTTCTACTAAAATCTTACACATGTGCTTTTCTCTAAACGTAAACCTGGCATGTATGTAATAATTCAGTAATTAGATAATTGTATATAAAGTAGTTCATATATACAGTAATCTTTCATGCTCATATTTTCTTATTCAATAGACAGACAATGGAACAAAGTATTTTGGATTCAGTATTGTGTGTAATGGTAAAGCCTTGTAATGCAAAACAAATGAGGTATTCAAATTCAATCAGATTTGTATTATTCTGGGGTATGGGGTTTTAAAAAATTAAAATGATGAAAAGCGATAGGCAAGTTTATGATAATCCACATAGACCGGGCCGGGCCGCTTTTACAATTATTGATATTGGCAATATTTAACCTGCTTGGCCAAATCAATCAATTAACCCTTTTATCTTTTTGGGACCTATAAGATGCGAGATGGTGTCGTACTGTTTTTAATCAGTGGCATTATGCAGGAAATGCCCCTGGTTTAGCACTCCTAAGGGACCCTCAAACACTGGATAGTTGCATTGAATTGCTCATGCTCTGAGGCCCCTTAAACTCTGGAGCCTCTGAGTTCAGCTAGTAAGCCCTCATAGCTGTTACGCCACTGTTGATAATGTTAAAGTGTAAACATTTACATACTTTGTTTATTGCAGATCTACTTTATCTCAACTTGGTGTGATGGATACGACTAAGAAAGCAACAACATATGGCCAGGTTGTGGCTATACCAATCACTGAAATGGCTTTCAAACACTTCACCAATGCCTCAAGGATTTGGCCATATCAAAACATTGATGACTCTTTGATTTCTGTTTGCATTACTTGTGGAAAAATATCTCAAATTACCCAGGAGGCAACATCTTCTAATCCATCAGAGACATGTCAATGCATTCAATTTAAAAGTTTTGGTTTCCTAAATAATATCACATTCCATGTTGCGAAAATTCCACTGGAGAAAATTAGGAAAAAACGCTTATCACCATCACAGAGGTTGGAAGACGTTTTACTAATGATTTTTGACAACAAAAAAATACCTATTAACGATGATATGAAAGAGAAATTTCCCAAAAACTGGGAAATTCATGGAGACTTGGTTTTATTTCCGTCAAATTGCTTCAACAATGACATCTGGAATTCAATGACAGTTGAAGATTGGCAGAAGGTGTTGGTAGCAGTCGGAGGGAAGCGCTTGGCTCGTAGTAGGGGTGGTGTGCACAGTGATGGCTTCAGAACACCAAATGTTGAGTTACTATTAGGTGATAGTGGATGGGTGCAGCATATTGATAATGGTATTAGGTAATTATGTTATTTATTGTTTTTAGTAAAACAATTTTAAAGAAATATATTCATACTTTCACATTTCATCCAACCAATTGAATTAGAAAACGAGATCAGTTATCACAACCAGCAAATTAAAAGCTTTGTCTTGACTGGCAAACTTTATGTGACAACAAATATGATATGATATGATGCCTATATATGGACATGATGAAGTCTTATCACTACCATATCTGGACATATATAACACTTTTTTTGTCAAACTAATTTGACAGTGTAGACAGAGCTTAAGTTGTATTACAATTGTAAAAAAACATTACCTCTAAACCTTGGTTCTCACTAGGACGCAGTGCAAGGACGTAGGCACAATGCAAGTAATTTGACCAATCACAAAGCTACGAATTATTATAATCATGTCATTGGTCAACTGGCTTGTGTTGCACTTATGTCCTTGTGTTGCGTCCTAATGAGAAATGAAATGAATGTGAGGCAATATAAATGTTTAACCACCAGCTATCCAGAGGACACCCCTATTAAGGTTACATGTTGTACTGAAGGATTCTAAGTGTAGTTTTTAGATGCATTCTCGGCTTTAATGCATTGTATTTTTCTATTACAGATACAGTTTCGATATCACAAAATGCATGTTTTCCTCTGGTAACATTACCGAAAAAATAAGAGTGGCAAATATGAATTGTGATGGAGAGACAATTGTGGACTTGTACGCGGGCATTGGTTATTTTACACTACCATATCTGGTACATGCGAACGCAGCATTCGTACACGCCTGCGAGTGGAACCCAAATGCTATTGCTGCCCTCAAAAGAAACTTGGTGTTGAACAAAGTACAGGACCGGTGTACTGTTTATGAAGGAGATAATAGACAGGTGTAGTAACAAAACAAGTCTTATTTAGGAGACACTTGGTTGTGTCCTTAAACTTATAAGGCCAACACAGACAGCGTTGTACGACTAGTCGTCTCTTTGGGATAAAAATTAAACATGTTTAAAGTTCTCCAATAAAAACTATGCGCGTAGCTATTCAACTGAGACAGCACTGACAAGTCAAGACATTTCGTCAGGCCATGTCGTACGATGCTCTCTGAGTTACGATGCTCTCTGAGTTACGATGCTCTCTGAGTTACGATGCTCTCTGAGTTACGATGCTCTCTGAGTTACGATGCTCTCTGAGTTGGCCTAAGTATCCCATTAATAGGAGCTCTATTGTAATTAATCACATGACAGTTTGGATAAAATACAGTAAAACCCTCGTTTGGAAAACCCCTATTCAGGGGACACCCCTTATTAAGGCGACACTTTACCATGAAACAAACAGGAGAATTGTATGTTTTAACACTACCCTTATTAAAGGGGCTTGCTATTAAGGGGATACTTTGTTGTATCCCGAAGGTGTCCCCCTTAAAAGGGGTTCTACTGAAGTACATACCAAAAAAAAAAACGAGGGGCATTATATATTTTAACACTACCCTTATTAAAGGGGCTCGCTATTAAGGGGACACTTTGTTGTATCCCGAAGGTGTCCCCTTAAAAGGGGTTTTACTGAAGTAAATAACAAACAAAAAAAACGAGGGGCATTATATATTTTAACACTGCCCAAAGGGGACATGTCTATTAAGGAGACATTTTGTTGGATCCCAAAGATTTCCCCTTAAATGGGGTTCTACTAAAGTACATACCAACATTTGTTCATGCTTGGATCCCACTTGGATGCAACACAAGGATGTTAGAACTAATTTGACCAATCATGACGCTAAAGGATAATCCAAAAGGTTTGTGATTGGTCAATTCACCTATGTTGTGCCTATGTTATTGCATTGCATTCAAGAGGGAATCAAGTCTTAATATGTTCTACACAAATACTTTTTTCTTTAATTTTCAGATATGTCCCAGTGAAGTAGCAGACAGGGTTAACTTGGGGCTTATTCCAAGCTCTGGTGCAGGATGGCCAGTTGCTTGTAAGGCTCTAAAAAAGAAGGGTGGTATACTACATATACATGGCAATGTAACCAGTCTACCTGCAACAAAGAATTCCTCCAGTCTGCCGCAATCCAGCAAACTTTCCATGTCACCTTTTGTCCCCGAAAGTAATGCATTGATTGATAATTCTTTAGCCATTGAAAGAGATGTTCAAATGACTGAATCATCGCTTTCTTATGCCTTTAGCGTTGGGCACTTAGAAGATAAAAACTTGCCTTCTTGCAATCCAGAAAATGTTCCAACAAAAAAAGCAATACCAACTTGCAACTTAAGCAATACGTCATCAACAGTTGCTAATGTCAAGGCTCAAACATCAGTTGACACAAGTGCCCATAGTTCAAATGATTGTCACATGCTACCAGATAAAAAGAATTCTCAACAACAGTCCTGGAAAAATTGGTCATATGAAGTTTCGCAACAAATAAGACAACTGTGCATTGAAATTAAAGGTGGTGATTGGTCCACACATGTTTTACACATTGAACAAGTAAAGTCATATGCTCCACATATCGACCATGTTGTTGTTGATTTAGAATGCAGACCAATAAAGCCAGAGGAAACAAGCTAGAATGTTTGTTTGTTTGATCTTTATACTGGGTGACCTCTTCAGTCAAAGACTGATCTCCCAGAGGGCCCAGTTGGTGATCAGTGGCGGTGATGTACTAATACACCGGGGTAACCCCCTACTCGTCTCGAAAGATGTACTAGGTTCTTTAAAGTGCACACGAGCAAGTTGTGTACACTGGACCTACGGTTTATAGTCCTTATCCGAGAAGACTCGTTCTACCACCAGAACCATGGAGTGAGTGAGCCTCGAACCCCTGCCGATGTTATGGCTACGTGATTACGGTTCCACTGTCTTAACCGCTCGGCCACTCACTAACTCTGAGTTAAGGCTAAACTGAAAGCAGCCAGATTAAACAGATTGAAACAAGTTTAGGCTAAGCTGAAAGCAGCCAGATGAAACAGGCTAGAGCGAGTTTAGGCTGAACTGAAAGAAGCCAGATAAAACAGGCTAGAATGAGTTCAGGCTGAGCTGAAAGCAGCCAGATGAAACAGGTTAGAACGAGTTTAGCCTGAACCTAAAACAGCCAGATGAAACAGGTTAGAACAAGTTTAACCTGAACTGAAAGCAGCCAGATGAAACAGGTTAGAACAAGTTTAGCCTGAACTGAAAGCAACCAGATAAACAAGCTAGAACGAGTTAGGCTGCACTGAAAGCAGCCAGGTGAAACAGAAATCTACTCGTGATATAGATACTATGAGATGAGCAACAATCTTCATATTTCACCAAAATAAATAATTGACGGAAATGTGTTATTTTCAACTGTAGACAAAAGTATAATATAAAATGTAATATTTCAAATATACAATGAAAGTATATATAAATTATTTTAATACAAAGGTTACATCAATGTTTATCCCTAATAATAATTATTACCAAATACCTAATAATAATTATTACCAAATAAACTAATAAATCGTTCAAAACCTTAATATGGAATTTTACAATATCGGTTTGTCTATTATATTTAGTGTATGTATTGCCTGTACTGTATTAATTTGAAAATTACCACTGAGATATTAACAAAATAGTAATAACAAAATTATGTTATTTAATAAATATTTGAATTATTTCACATTTAAACATTACATACAAAGTTTGCTTTTTCATTTTCTGACATATACCATTATGTTAGAAATTAACTCTGGTTAGTTTCAAAACCCAAGAATTTAAAACATACATGGTCAGACACAAATTCTGATTGGCTATTGCTTGCACAAATAACAGTAAAGCGTCTTTCACACCTGCTCCGGTCTGGCTATAATTACGTTTACGCTTACAGCATTTATAGTGACTTTTTGATTTCACAAAGCACCACGCAGCTATTCACATATCGAGTAAAAGTATTAATGCATGGCCACATGGAGCATTGTGAAAATGAAAAATTGAGAGAGATTTTATAATTATGTCGGAGCTGGAGTGAAAGATGCGTATTAACTCAGTTTCAGCAACAAAAATGGATACAGTATTATGTAAAGATTTTGAAAGGATAGCGACAAAACATTTATTTTGATATACAGTATTTGTTATGTGCTGTCCAAATGTGCTGAGTATTCCGTACATGAGAGTTTGGCAAACAACGCTCTAATTAACCTAATTCCCTCACGCAAATCTATTTGCTACTTGTAGTAACAATATACCCTCCACCAGTAATCAAAATATTATATCAAACATAATTTAAACCACTTAATTAATTTAATTCATTAAAACATGAAAAATAAATAATAATAC
Source organism: Antedon mediterranea (assembly GCF_964355755.1). Classification (NCBI taxonomy): domain Eukaryota; kingdom Metazoa; phylum Echinodermata; class Crinoidea; order Comatulida; family Antedonidae; genus Antedon; species Antedon mediterranea. The sequence goes on from NC_092676.1 coordinate 17,436,728, forward strand.
TATACTTTGAAAATGCCATTATCGCATTCATAGAAAAAGATTTTCACAATGTAAATAAAAAAATTAAACAGTTAAATTCCACCAAAAACCTATTGGCTGGCATCAAATTAGAATATTTTTTGCTTTAAAAAAAATGTTAAATTTTAAAATATTTTTTTTGAATCAAATTTTTAGTCAAAGTGAATAAAAATTGGATTATTCAAGAAAACAAACAGACAATATATCTTTAAAGTAAAAAATAATTGTTATAAAATCAACCTTGGAACATTCTGTTCAATGAAAGTTACTTCATACAATAATTTATATAAATCAATTATTTATATTACCCCTTCAGAATTCCTGCTTAAGTAAAAGTGATTTGACCTCAGTTTACAATAAAATCAAGAACAATAATCCACACATCCTAGTAGAACCCATCTTTTTCAGTTTAAAGTTTCTCTATTCCATTATAATTTATATAAATATAATTGTCTACTAGTTTAAACAATGTTTTGTTAATTACAAACAGAATATTATTTTAAAAAATTACATTTTGTGCAATGTCATAGTAAATACTTGTTTATTCAAAAACTTAAATTTAGAACATGATACAGTAGGTCTACAGTATACATAAAAAGAACAATAAAAGCTAGTTTTACTGTAAAGTGAGCACCCACAAGAACATGCTATCTAGATTTTAATCACAATAATTTGATTTCCTGATATCAGTGATTAGAATCCCTATTGTTTTTATTATATATAAAAAAATGTACACTTGATTTTAATGGAATGTTGTATTTTTTATTTACATTTTTATTTTTAATTATCTTATTTGTTGAATTTGGAAAATCAAGATCCTATTCTATATTTTAATACGGTTTAGCTATTCAATTTGTTCTAAATACTATTGAAATATATTAGATGGCGTTACTGACCATGTTCATTGCCCCAATATCGAGCTTTGTTTTCAGAATGGGATGCAAAGGCATCTATGGAACGCAAGTAGAATTTGAGCAATCGCACGCAGCAAAAAAGGAGGACAAGTGTGCAAGAGGAAAGTTTGGAAGATGGATCTTCAAAAATGGTTTAAAAAATGTAAATCATAGTGTCTGGTAAAAGAGCAACATATAATCATGTTGGTATAATATTTACAATTTTTTTTCAAGGTACATATAAACTAATTTATCAATGCAATCAAAAATTGGTAGGAAGTTAAAAACAAAAAGTACTGATAATAATAAATTAAAATTGCTATTAGAATTTACCCAGAAATTTCAGACTACATAAATATTATTTATATACAATTTAGAAGTTTACATAACAATGTGGGTATGCAAAAAATGGTTCACTAAGAAATAAAAATATTACTAATTCTAATAATGTAAAAAAGAACAAAAATAGCAATAAAATACCAATGTAGAAATCAGTATTGTTTCTGCATTGAGCTGTATATTATAAAAAATGAGAATATAGTGGTGAATTCAGAGGGCAATTTGGCATAATTATGCTACCCATTTTTAAATATTTAAATTTTGGAATACTGTACAATGAAAATTGGCAGTGGTGTAATGCACAGGCCAAAGGCTCCTAGTTTAGCACTCCGAAGAGGCCCTCCAAAGCTGGGTAGTTGCATTGGACTGCTCATGCTCTGGGGCCCCTGGGATTAGCCAGTGAGCGCTCATAGTCGTTGCGCCTCTGGCTCTTGGACTATATGCCCCATGTGGTTTTACCTCACAATAAGTAGCATTTTATCAGGAGAAACCTGCTTTCAAAATTCAGTAACCTTCAATGCCTAAGCCAAACTGCTATAATTACCCTTAATACCATAATTGATTATTGCATATCTATCATTTCGGTTGATGTGATCAAGTAATGAAGATTGATAAGCCTCTTGTTTCACTGCTTCTCTTCAGCATTTATTCCTTCTTGGGTTCTTCTTTACGCTTCTGTTTTTTCTCTTTTCCTAGTCACACATGAATTAACTTTTCAGCAGTTTGTTCCCTCCTCGTACGAGGACGTCTCTTTGGACAGCACTTGCGTTTTAAAGCCAATAGCTAATAAAAGTTAAAAAACAAAGTTATTTAACTGTATCATTTCAATAAAGTTAAACAGTTAATAAGTAAAATTAAATAGAATTACCTGGTTAGAACAGAATGACATGAAAGCAAAAAGGACCAAGGCAGACAGTGAAAGATGAGTCCAAAACCGCAGCCAGTCTCGGTATCGTCTCCTGTAATACATAAAATAACGTAATTTGTGACAAAACAGAATTATAAAGACTTCAAAAACACATTAATGTAACAGAAGATATAATGATTCTATGTGATGTACTGCACTGTCTTTAAAAAATACACAAACAATAGTCTTTCAGGGGCTTTGAAACCGTGGCATATGCCAATATACATTGTAGAAAATACATTGACTCCGTAACACATTTTATGGCTTTAGCAAACAAAGAGGGCCTACTGGTAAAGCCCCTAAATGTTAAATATGTGCACTATCAGGATGTTTTTTGCTATAATATCCACAACATTTGGGTGAAATTGCCCCTTTAGTGGGAGACGGCGGATCACTTAAAATATTGGCAACTCTGGCAGTTATAGGAAGACTCAGGAGGTCTGGTTTGGTTTTCTTTGATGGGAATAAAACAAGGCACCTCCTAATGCCACCTACCATTTATAAAGCTCATCCATATGGAGGAAGCGATTCCTATATTCTGGAGGGAGTTCAAACTGTGAAGGCAGGGGAAACAAGGACTCGTAGAAATCTTGTAAAACTGCTTTAACCATCTCTGCATCTTTTAAACTGTGATCAATGTTATCATTCAAACATACAAATTTCCTAAAATAATAATAATAAATAATGTACAGTATTTATTATATAGCGAAAATTCCATATATATGTTAAAATTATGCTTTATTTTATGGAAACATACATGAATGTTGCAATCAGTGCAGTTGGTGGTTTAACCTAACCAGGTACCCATTTGTACACCTGGGTAGAGAATCAAACTCTGTGATAAGACAACAAACTTACAACATACTACACCACACGTCCTCGGTCTATACAGCACCCGACGCGATTCCCAGGCAGTCTCCCATCCAGAACGCAACCAGGCCCAACATCGCTTAACTTCGGTGATCAGACGAGAACCGGTGTTTCAATGCAATATGGCCATATATAATTTATTATTAGGATCTATATGTCACGATAGCATCATATATTCCAACCAAATATATTCTTTAGGCTAATTGACTGTAACAGATAAAACAGTACTTGCGCCAAATAGCTACAAAGTACAAGATATACTTACTTTGGGTTCTTGCGGATGTCATCAAGTTGTCCTATGACATGTGACACATTGGTACGAATCATTTTAAATGCTACTTCATCATCATTAAGAATTTCATGTCTGATAAAGTACAAAAAATAACAAAAAATGCGTAAACAAATATGAGTAAAGTAACCAGGAGACAAAACATCTATGTAATATAATTCTGTTAAATTTAATCCCTTTTAAAAAACTGGAATGTGCTAATTTTGTGTACACTGGGTTTTATTTATTCTTTTCGAAAAGAAGCCCCCCTCTGTTGTTAGCAAAAGAATTTTGAAAAGAATTACGGTATGTACCATATGGTTGTGGGTACAACTATCAGGCAATTTAAAAGCTTAGATGATATATTTAAAAACTTGTGATTTACCTGTACTTATATTTTGCTTTGAAGGTTTCATTCATTTTGACAACAAGTGGTTTGCAATGCTCAACTAAACCAAGGGTTACTTGTGGCTTAAAACAAATAAAAGGCAACTTTATTACAATATAAATATGAAAAATAATGTCTAATTTCCATGTTACGGGTCAGTTTATATTTCTGTCGTCTGCCTCCTCTACTTTCTGTAAGAAATTTTTAACATGTTGTGAATTATTTGTGCTATCTGTCCGCCAAATGAAATTATGAATTCTATTGTCCTTAGTTTACCATGTCTAAACACCGGTTCTCGTCAGATCACCAAAGTTAAAAAACATGGGTCCGGTTAGAGCTTGGATGGGAGACCATCTAGGAATACCAGGTGCTGTATGGAGCTGGGGTCCCATTAGGCATTTGAAATCAGCACTGCTGACTCTTATGGCAGCCCCTGCATCTAGTATCTGCCTCAGATGTATTGGCTTATGCATCTTCTCTGGTTAAGGTGGGCACTGGACGAGAGAAGCCCTTGGTCAATGTTGGGACCAGTCCTGGCTTAGTCATCATTCAGATGAATTCAAGACTAATTGACATTGTCGTTTACGACAGATATATATCGTTTAGTTGAGTGAAATTATGCCTAGCTTACTTACCATAGTATCTGCCTCATAGTAAACTTCTCTCGTTTCTTCTGGTACAAATCCTTGTAGAGACATTGGAATGTGTTTTGAACAGTTAATAAGCTGATTCTCTAAGGACGTCAATGTCTGCAAATCCAATGGAAGCTCAAAAAGTCTTGTTGCTAAGGTACGGATTTCTCTATCTGATAAAACTCTACAGTCGACAAAAAATAGATAATATTTCATACGGTAAAATAAGTTTTTAAGTTTTAATGTTAATCTAAGTGCAATATAGTGCTATGGTTAACAACCTCTTGGTCGAGTGTAATGGCCAAGCTTTTAAATGTCACTGTCTTTTAAAAGTATTTAAAGATATATTATTGTCCTCCCTAAAAATTGTTTTTTTTTTTAATTTCTTTAATTGAATATGCCATTTTAATGTCACATAATAGTTATTCATTTTTACTAAAAATTGAAGAAAATGAAGTGAAAACATAATTTTTACCACTTTTTTTCTATGAAAACTACAAAATAACCAATGAATGAATTCTTTTATTATGTTTTTGAGGGACAATACATCTTTAAATGTCACGGTCAACGTTACAAGCATTATAGTCTGTTTAGTCTCATGGTGTCACAACCAACATATCTAGTGTCACAGTGACCTTTTCAAAGGTCACAGTAGTGGTTGCAATTGTTGTGTTAACAATTTTATGTTAATATTCATTCATTGATAATGGCTTAATTTGTGTAAAGATGTTCATTGTTTACCTTGAGTTATCTGTATCAAATTCAGCGAATATTTCAGAGATGTTAACCTCCTTTGTTTGACTCATCATAAAGTACATAAATGAGAAAGCAAACTGCATGTCTTTTGAATGACGAAGTTGATGTGATGATGTGATTGCAAACTCCTCTTCAAACCTATAAAACAAATACATAAAGACATTTATAAATGCTTTAGATATACTATAAACAGAATATGTGTTAACTGTGGAAAACAACAAAAATAGTAATTAGATTAATAATCTATATTAATAAATACAAATAGAGATCTTCATCAAAACCCAAGCACAATAAATATCTTGTAACACTATAAAAAAAAGGTTCAATGTTTGTCACTAACAATACAGTTGGATCAAGGTAGTCTTAGTTGATTGAAATGATTGTAAATAAACGTGGACTGGAACCAGCACTTATATTAACAATAAACTGAATGCAACTGATAATAGATAAGATAGATAAACATTTTATTCATCATAAAATAAATAAAATTACATTATGAAAATTATCTTCCTTGGCAAGAATATAAATATTAAAAAAATATATAGGCCTAACATATTTAAAATATTTATAAAACAAATTACACAAAAATATTTATAATAATATACTGCATAGGTATGAATAGTGAACGCATCGGTATTACAAACTTCTCTTAAATCGTGAATTAAAAATATGAATAGCATTTGGAACAAAAGATAGTCTAAAACGTGAATTATTTGATCGTGGTGGTCTAACTCTCACTGATCTATTTACAATAAATTCATTGTGTAGTGAGTGAGAACTGTTTCCCATAATTACTGGTCATGGTAACCCATACCACACATGTGACATAAATCAAAGTTTTCAGGTTTTTATTTCAGAAAAGCACATATCTTGTGCAGCTGTGTGTTGACATAAGCCTTTATTTTGTGATTGCACATATCTAAAACATGTACAAATACAGCAAAAGCTTTTAAAAAACACAACGTAAACAACATACTCATCTTGTAGTTCTCTCATGATGTCAACGTCAATCATATGAGGCATGTGGGCAGGCACCTTACGAGCAGTGAAGCCAAACCGATGATTGTAAAGCTTGTTGACATGGCGCAGTGAGTTTCCAAACGTATCTAGAAGCTGCCGACTTCCCGTTCCTCTTGGCGTATCAAACTCATTCTGTTTTTCTAGCTGCTCTATTTGCTTCAGAAATGAAATAAAAAATACATAAAATTAAACACATTATCATCAAGTAAATAACAAATGTGGGATAAATATTAATCAAACTGAATGCAAGTGATGAAAAAATAAGATTCATCTTAAACATTCAACTTAAATATTCACTAGAGAAGTAGTTTGTCAGTTCCAGCTATGACATAAACGTGTATATTGTATAGATGGTTAATTGCAGGGTAACAAATTTGTAAAAAAGTAAATGAATGATTTATATAGGGTGATTGGTGATCCAATCCTGACCTAATGCCAGTGTTGTAACTCATGACTCAACTCCACTCCGTAAGCCTCAAATGAGACTTAGCATATAAGCATGATAAATTATAAAATAGTTTATCCTTTAATTGGTGAGTTACTCCTTGTTGGATTTTTTTTTTTAAAGTAAATTATTATATTGTACGAAGTAATGAAAAAATAAGAATTATCTTTAAATAACATTCAATTAAAATATTCACTGGGGACGTTGAGGAATATTAGAAATGTGGTTGTTAGTTCCAGCTACAATACAAACGTGTATATTGTATTGGACGGACGGCTTAACTGCAGGGTAACCCACTTTAGTAAAAGTAAATGAACGATAATAGGGAGCTTTCGATTTGTAACAAGCTACAGTAGGACCTAGGCCTATGCATATTATGTCATTGGTTATTGAACAGAACTGTGTCAAGGAATTGCATGAGGGAAGCATGTTCCAGTTCCATTGCATACATTCTCTGAATCAAGATTACATAACTAGTTTCCAAGCCCTCGCAAATTGAAAGCTCCTTGTGAAACATCACCCAAACTAACCTCTGTATATTTTGAAAAATCTTGTGACTTTTCCCAAGGTAGAAAACTGCCTTCTCTGTAGAATTGCTGTCTTTGTTTGGCTAACTTATCCAGCTGCCTTTCATCAGCATCTTCACTAAAAATATTTGCTAAGGGATCTGAATTCTGCTTCAACAAGTCTTTCTTTGCAGCAATATCAAGTATATCATGTGTAACAGAATCCTGCAATATCCTCATTTTTACTAATTGTTTAGATTGTCTCTGAATATTGGATTCCTTTAGTTGTCCTATATGTTCAGCAATATCTGTATTTAATAAATTTAATTTTCTACTTGATCTTTGCGATTTCTCTAAATTGAAGGCTGATATATTCTTTAAAATTGTTAAATTATTATATAGTGTTATGTCATTCTTTATATGATCATTTTCATATTTATAATTCTGTTTTATTAAAAGTTTTCTCATTCCCGGATGAAGGTTTTGTTCATTATTCTGGTTATCTTTTTTCTCATTATCTATTTCTTGATATTCAAAATCAACCCCATCCTTTGACTTTCTTTCATCTAAATTGTCATCTTTTAATATATTATTCATTTTAAACTCATCTTGATCTAAGTCTATTGGATGAGCATTTTGTTTATTCATTTTGGGTAAAACTTGACCATTCATAACTGGTTTATTTAACTGTTGCTGTACAAGTTCAGCCATATTCAGATTTTCTTTAGCCTCTTTAACTGCTATTTGATTCTTGTCATCACCAATGATATCGGTATCATCAACTAGTTTCTGATTGGTTGCGTCCTTATCTGCATTATCTTTTTGCAGGTTAGGATTCCCACCAGCAACATTAACATCATGTACAAAAATTTTCGGATCTTGCTGTTGGTCTTGTCTCATCTCAAACTGATTAACACCAACATTGTGTGGTTCAACTGGTTTCTGTGGGTTACCATCAATTTGGTCAACCGGTCTATTACCAATTTGTGGTTCAACTGGTTGTTGCGGATTAAAATCTTTAAATTTATTACCACCAAATTGGTCAACAAGGCCAGCTTTACCAATTTCTGGCTCAACTGGTTTCTGTGGGTCTTGAACTTCTTTAAACTGGTTACCACCAATTTGGTCAACAAGGCCAGCTTTACCAATTTGTGGCTCAACTGGTTTCTGTGGGTCTTGAACTTCTTTAAACTGTTTACCACCAATTTGGTCAACAGGTCTATTTTTACCAATTTGTGGTTTAACTGGATGTTGTGCATTAAAATCTTTAAACTGGTTATCAACAAATTGGTCAACTGGTCTATCATTACCAATTTGTGGTTCAACTGGTTGTTGTGCATTAGAATCTTTAAATTGGTATACAACCCCAGCAAATTCATTTTGCTTAATTGGTATTTGATTTGCAGCAGCAGCCCCATGTGCCTCCTCCCCTTGATGTTGTTCATTCTTTGATACCTGTTTATTATCAACTTGTTTACTGGGTTCTTTGACAACTGGCACTATTTTACCAAATGCATCTAGCTGAATTTTGTCCTGATTATCATACTGCATTTTTGCATTATCATTAATTACAGGTATCTCCTGTTTGCGTAAGTGGAACTCATCTGCTTTAGGTTGCATATGTTTAATTCCATCTTTGTCAGATTTTTTATTCCTACTTTGTTGTTTTCCTTTAGATAAAGGTGTTTTTTTCGCCTTACTGGACAAGTAATTATATATTAATTCAGCCTTTAATTTGGTAAAACCTTTCTCAGTTAAGTCTCCTGCAACATAAAACATTCAATAAATAATTATTAAATAAATTATTTAAAAAAAAAACATTGCATCTGTAACTTGTCCTACACTATTAAAGTCTCCCTCAGAATTGTTGATGTAGATGTTGATATTGTAATGTTCCAAGACAGGACCATATACGGTACTTTACTATGAATATTCAGTATAAATATTTAATTTTTCTCAACATGTGTTCAACTGGTCAACATGAGCATTTGGAGAAACTAAATGAAACTGGCCTCACAGTTGCGCAAAATATGAGTGTTTGTTGTAAGTTTAACATAACCACAACTACTACGTACAGAAAGTGATCTAAAGTGAAAGAAACTAATCACTTCTTTCAACTTTGGACTCTTTGCATGCACAGCGTTAGTTACCACATGACCTGTAACAATCAGTTCAATGTCAAAATGAGCGTTCCCACAAACTTGATCATTTCAGTTATATTCAAAGTTTGCAACTAGTTCCTTTCAGTGATCTATTATAGCCTTTATAGATATTATTATACAAATAATGAATGTTTATGAGTGCAATGGTACAAATAATGGCACGAGGTGAATGATGAAAGGTTATATCAACGAGGCAAAGCCGAGTTGATATAACCTTTCATCATTCACCAAGTGCCATTATTTGTACCATTACACGAATACAAAACATTCATTATTTGTTTTATATAACATCTAGACGTTTTTTTTCGTACACAAAAATGTTTCAAAAAGTACTATTTAACGATCGTTGAATAGTGCGTACTATTGCACGCCATGTGACCCACATTCGTCCAATCAAATGACAGGAATTTATATAGGTGTTATATAATAGTAAATATTGTTACCATCACTTAGTTGTTTTTCTAGTTGCTCCAGCTGCTTCTGAAACTCTGGGGGAAGCTGTTGTTCACCAATATCAGGGACATCTTTATTGACAACATCTTTATTGATTGCACGTGGTCCACTGTAAGAAGGAAAGACTCTCAATAAAATGCAGAAACAGAAAAGGAAACAATATGATGGTTATGATGGTAATAACATTTTTGTAATTTTTTCATATTGTAAAATAGTGGTAATACAATAGATCTCTGGTATTTTTTATTTTCATCTCACTCAGTTAAAAAAAGTGAAATATAATACAACAAATAAGTATAGTAACCACAACAATGTTTATATTGTAATACAGTATTACATTATCTAATTTGATTTAATTAGAAAATTGGTGTGAAACCCACTTATAATACAGTAACATGGTTTGGTCAAATTCTAAAACTATAAAGCAAATCAACACAAACACACTTCAAACCTTTTTTCAAAAAATGTTTTGTTTCAAACCTTTTTATTTAACTTTTTGCATTGGAAATTTTAGTTTGTTTCTATTTCTACATATAAAGTGGCTACACCACCTACAAATTTTTTTGTAATAATACATATAAAGAAGCTTTATTTAAAAACAAGAAGTAAAATAATAATATACTAACATTAGATTTGAGTCAAATTCTTCAAATACAAAATTATCTTCCTCTGTTTTGGTGTTATTCTTGCTATCGTTCTTGATAACCATCAATGCCCTCTCTGCTAATGGTATTGTGTTGACAGTTACATTAAATGTTACCTAAAATACAACATTACAAAATCACTCAAGTAAAACCTTCAGAACCCAACAATGTCAATAGGGTGTCCATTCAATAGGAGGTGTCCATTCAATAGGAGGTGTCCATTCAATAGGAGGTGTCCATTCAATAGGAGGTGTCCATTCAATAGGAGGTGGCCATAGTGTTAAAACATTGCTCTTTATTCATTTTATTTATTTTCATTTATTCATTTCCCAACCAACAGTGAACTCATGGTTCACCACTTACAGGAGGGAACATTTCACAGACATTTGTCCTCTATAATAATAATGTCCTAAATGACGGTTCTAATGTATAAGGTATAAAAGAACAACCACTTTTGAAAAAGGTGATCAACATGTATTAATGCTTTCTTGAAACTGAACAATATCATTCTTCTTGGTGCATAAAAAACATCAAAACTTTAAATGTTGAAATCAAAGGTCAAATTCTTGGTATAAATGCATTTTTCACGATTAAATCTAAAAGTACATTAAAGAATAATTGAAAAATTTTGAATGGTGTAAACTTGCCTAAAGAACACTACTTACATTTAACCCAGATCCATCCGACTTGGTTCCTTCTACAAAGAACGAAACATTCTGCTCTGTGTGGTTTTTGTATAATACTAGATGCATTGTTTTGAATTTTTGTGCAATTGTTCCTGTTCGTACAATGTTATTATTGCTGTAGTAACCACTGGCGATCGTACCATTGTTTCCAAACATAGATGTTACATTGAAATATCCAACTTGAACACCTAAAAATACAAATCTTTGGCATTAAAACTACACGCTAACTGGCTATGTTTATATATGCCTAGAAAAACATAAATAAACAATGATATAATATGTATATTATTCAGCAGGAACAATTCTTTAATTGACAGACTTTTTTCATACTCTGTATTCATTTAGATACTTTCAATTCCACTAGTACCAACCTTTTGACCTCTAGAGTGTGTTTAGAAGTCATCCGGCCATACGTCATTCCAAACATGACATCATCCAACTCATATTAGTACTGTACCTTTCATGACAACAATGTCCATTATTTGTTGTATAATAATATACACGGTGAATATACAATTTACCTTGTGGCATGGTGATGATTTGTCCAGAGTACTTGATTTCAGCTGAGAACAGCCTGTGTAAATTCTTTGAGCCACAATCTCCTGCATCAAAACCGCATTCAGGGATATTACAAGACTGAAAAAAAAAGTACATTACTAAATGCAAATTGTATAAATTATGCATGTTGGAATCTATGGAACGCCTCCTCTGCCTTCAGTTCACATTTATCATGCAGTACACACCAATCGTCATGCAGTACACACCAATCGTCATGCAGTACACACCAATGGTCATGCAGTACACACCAATCGTCATGCAGTACACACCAATGGTCATGTAGTACACACCAAACATCATGCAGTACACACCAATCGTCATGCAGTACACACCAATCGTCATGCAGTACACACCAATCGTCATGCAGTACACACCAATGGTCATGCAGTACACACCAATTGTCATGCAGTACACACCAATCGTCGTTCACATTTATCATGCAGTACACACCAATCGTCATGCAGTACACACCAATTGTCATGCAGTACACACCAAACATCATGCAGTACACACCAATTGTCATGCAGTACACACCAATCGTCATGCAGTACACACCAATCGTCATGCAGTCAAATATTGCGTAATTTATACCGCCACCTATCGACAAAATCGAATATCACGTGAGGTTTATTAGACGGCTGTAAAACTAAGACTATTTAAACTTCTTTTATGGAATTCAATAATTGCAATGGCCTCCTAGCCGCGCCTGTGTCTCGCATAATAAATTATTGTATATATAAAAAAACAGAGCATTCACAGAGATGTGTAGCGGTTAAAATAAGTACAGTATGTCAAACATAAAAGAAATCTTAGAGTCGATGGCCTAGTTTTACAGCCGTCTAATAAACGTCACGTGATATTCGATTTTGTCGATAGGTGGCGGTATAAATTACGCAATATTTCACTGCATGACGATTGGTGTGTACTGCATGACGATTGGTGTGTACTGCATGACAATTGGTGTGTACTGCATGACCATTGGTGTGTACTGCATGATGTTTGGTGTGTACTGCATGACGATTGGTGTGTACTGCATGATGTTTGGTGTGTACTGAATGACGATTGGTGTGTACTGCATGACCATTGGTGTGTACTGCATGACGATTGGTGTGTACTGCATGACCATTGGTGTGTACTGCATGATAAATGTGAACGACGATTGGTGTGTACTGCATGACCATTGGTGTGTACTGCATGACCATTGGTGTGTACTGCATGACCATTGGTGTGTACTGCATGACCATTGGTGTGTACTGCATGACGATTGGTGTGTACTGCATGACGATTGGTGTGTACTGCATGACCATTGTGAACTGAAGGCAGAGGAGGCGTTCCATAGGAATCTACTCAAATGTTAAGGCTGGAGCGCTGCAAATAAAGTCTGAGGCTCCTCAATCAAATTTCCTCAAAATTGTCAATGATAAAAAATGGGAATAAAGTAAATCCAATAGAAATGTATGATGTACTTTCTTCACAACTTAATACATGAATTGAATTGAATTGAAATTTATATTTATACTGGGTAACCTCTTCAGTCAAAGACTGGTCTCCCAGAGGGCCCAGTTGGTGATCAGTGGCTGTGATGTACTAATACACCGGGGTAACCCCCTACTCGTCTCGAAAGATGTACTAGGTTCTTTAAAGTGCACACGAGCTAGATGTGTACACTGGATCTACGGTTTATAGTCCTTATCCGAGAAGACTCGTTCTACCACCAGAACATGCACAAACAGTTTCTGGTTTATTACGTTGCACCTACCAAGTCTCTTAGGTCTGTTGATCATGTGATATGATAGCAAACACTAGACAGACAATTTTCAAGAATATTCCCATTTAGGTATACATACCTGATCACAGTATTTATCAGCAATCCAGCCATTTGCACAACCAGTGTTACAGTACACTGAAATAAACAGATTAAGTTTTAATGGTGGTCCTGGACGACTCTATAAAATTTTGGAAGTAATCCAGACCAGGATCCCAATTCTGGGCCACTTTTTATTATTTTACTAAATTTAGGCTGTATATCTAAACTACAAAACGGATCTTTAGCAAATGTAAACCACAGATAGATATGTGGTCACAAAAGACTTAGGAGGCAATCTGGACCAGGATCCCAATTCTGAACCACTTTTTATTATTCTACTAATTTCAGGTCGTACATCAAAACTACAAGGCAGATCTTTATTTTTTTTCACTTTATACACTTTGAGACATTTCAGAATTATATATTATTTAAACTTGCTTTGTTCCAGAGCAGCTCCACCAGCACCACCTCCAAAATGGCCACCAGCACTAGCATGAACACCTATAAAATAACAATTTTTTTAATCAAATTGTTTAAACATAATCTAACACTTATAGGATTCTTCTGATGAAGAAACATAAAACGTGTCTAAAATTAAAGGTATGTTGAATTTTATGCTCTTAGTTTGTTTAAAAAAAATGTACAATCCAGTATATTCTTCAGGGGAACCAGAGCCAACATCATTGTGGATATATAGTAGCACCTATGTTCTCTATTTTTGACACTTGATAAACATTACAGATAAAATTATAATCTCTAAATAAATATATATTATTACCTTTACAATCTCCACCATCCCAGTCACATTCTGAGGTATTGCAAGCTTTATCACAATAATTATCTTTGATCCAAGATGAAGGACACCCCTCTGCACAATTTGGAACAGGCCATGTCAAATAAACCTAAACAAAGTCGTACCATAGTTTGTTTTTATCACAAAATATAAACATTGATTTATAATCAGAAATGCTCTATGGAACTTAAAAAGCAAAGAGCTTGTTACACTTTTAAAAATACTTTATTCATTCTCACTTATTTTTTTGCAAAAACCCTGAGAAACTTAATCTTCAATACCTGATGCGGGTCTACCAGACCAAAAATTCAAACACTAGGGTAGTAGGGATGACGTAAACAAAGTTTAGGGGTGGGTGGGATAAAACAGTACTTTTATTAGATTAGTGCTGTATTGTATGTTGATATAAAGTTTGTGGTAAAACATGTATGTAGTTCTGAAAAGAACTGATCAACTGAACATTTTGATCAATTTGATTTAGTTATTCTGAGGAGTTAGAATGCAGAAAGTCCATGAAATTGGGGAATATAAGTGATATTGAGTGGGATAGGTGTGAAAGCAAAGTGTGAGCCTTGCTCACTGGGTGGAAAGCTGTGAGCTGTAGGCTGACATTAAGGAAGAAATTAAATTAATACATTCTTAGGTAATCTTTAAGTTAAAAAATTTTGCATTTTCTGTAAAAAGTAAACTTTTTCATACTTTGCATTCATTTAGATACTTTCAATTCCACTGGTACCAACCTTTTGACCTCTAGAGTGTGTGTAGAAGTCATCCGGCCAGACGTCATTTCCAAACATGACATCATCATTGAGGTAGATAAACTTTTTAGACAGCCCAGGGATCTGATGTAAGTGGCTCTCAATGGCAGGAGAGCCAAATGAAGGCAGATGTGACTGGTTTTGAAAAATGTCCTACATTGAAGATACAAATAGAATAAGTAACTAATTACTATCTACATTCAATTCAATAAAACTTTATTATCCCAAACTCCGGGGAACAGTTATTTTCAGAACTAATATACGTGGTGTACCGAATAAATTATCATCGCGTTCAGTATTTATTTTTCTCATGATCAGTATTCTGAAGCTTTAAGGACTAACATTGAAAGTATTGGAAAGAGCTTCATCCTTCATGATATTTCTAATCTTATTTAAAACAAAGTCAGAACTCACAAAAGCATTCGAACTGTGATGGTCCAAACGAAATGAAAACGTTCACGGTTCAGCGCACAACACAGTGACTACCTAAAGTTAAACCAACTGCGCTATGCCACTCTCTCTTTTGTTTACATTTATTTTGGCAAGACAATGGAAATACCTTGGTTCTTGTACATTCTATGCTAATCTATATCAGTAAAATTCTAACCTTGTGTGTAACAACTGTGACCCTTGGATTGTCCAGGTTCAGCCATGATGGAATTTGTCCATTAGTGACGATGTATATGTGACGTACCCACGGCGTGTATCGTTCAACTGATCTCAACGAGTAACGTAACTCTTCATTGTCCTCAAACCTGCTTGCTGAAACATCTTCATTTCCTTTAAACTCATCCTACATAATAGTTTTATTTGAAAAATTGAGTCAAAAAGTCAGAGACCATAAAACTTGTCAGGCAAATTAACATTATTATTACATTATTTTTATACCATACAATGAACAAACACAGTTAATATGCAAGAAAATGTAATCATTTGTATTGTACCAGGGATAAAAGGAAATTGACACATTAAACTACTAACCTCTTCAATATTCCATATAAGGTATGCAGAAACAACCTTCATTCCATTGCTGGCATCACTATGTTCAAACTGTAACAAATTGAGAGTGTATACATGATACATAGAACCTTACTATAATTCACCAAATCACTGTGTCTGTCTGGCTTTATTTATTCAGAGACTAAGGGTTGTCCGTTGCATTCGTATTCCGTATATGTTCTATATAGGCTCCTTCTCATTGATTGATTTTTAAAGCCTGGATATAGTCTTTTAAAACATACCATCATGTTTATGAATACTGACTTTCTAACAATCCCATGAACTAAACTAAAAAAAAACAAAAACACTTGTTTTCTGTATCTAGACCCAAAATTGATTGGTTGATTTTGAATCCAATTATTTTTTCATTATTTTATTTTAAATTAAATATATTTTTATTTTATTTTTAAATTCTTGTCTTCTATATTCATGCTATTTTCTTATTGTATTGTTGTGAGAGTCCTTAATGATCAGCTTCGGCTAGATGGACCACCCTTGTTAAATATTGTTAAAATAAATATATGTGTGCTATATAAGTGTTAATGTTATGTTACTGAAACCCTTGAATTTACAATTGTGGTGTTGGCTGTATTCTACAAAATAGTAATACCTGTGATAATATGGACTTAGCTGCTTCTTCATCAGGCACTGTCATCAAAGCTACACCTTCTACATTGTGCAGCTCAACCTTAAACAAAACAATTTAATTTCTGTGAGTGAAATAATCATACAGTACTATATAATCAAATTCATTCTGACCACCATTACATGCATACGTTCATAATATTGTTTTTATCTTATGTGAGTTCATCCCACTTTTGATTCCATATACAGTACTAGTGAGATATGAGAAGACTGTAATTTCACCTCCTTATTTGCATATTTCATGTAACTTGGACTACTAATGTGCATACTTTTAAAGTGAAAAAAAGGTGATTATGAGAACATAAAATTTTACATTAGAGCATAAATATGTACATTCTGATTAAATCAGTGAAAAAATCCACTCTTTCTGACTAGTAGTTTTTGACGCCCAAGGCCTTCCAGCGTTGGAGGGCCACTTTAGAGTTCCTAAACCAGGGGCCTCAGGCCTCTGTGTATGAATACACTATCAAAAATGCATTATACATACCTCTGTTATCCTCTCCCTAAAATCATCATCCTTTATGATATTTCTGACTTGTAATTTAGTTGTGTTTTTACTAACACCAGTCACTAATAGCTTATCTTTCAGCAACAACGTTTTATCACCAGTCAATTCACTGGACTACAAAAACAAATAATACGACAACATTAAAGGATTTAAATTTGTTTCAAAATGTCTTCACTGTAAATTGATGTCAGTTATTTTATCTGTGATGTGTGTGTGTGTAAATAAACAGCTCACCAGTGGCAACATATTTAATAATGTTAACCATAAAGTAAAGTTAGTGGTTGTGTGTAAACAAATGAGAAGCAGGTTGTTTTGAATGGTGGAGTTGGGGGTGCGAAACTGGGAAACAAATATTTAGGGTCATTATGAAATTGGTGCTTTGTAATTTTAAGAGATAACTGTGCCAGTGTTTAAACAAGTGCAAGTATATAATGTTTGTTGTACGAGAGAATGTACCTGGTGTGTGAAAATCTGTGATAATACCATATACGGCTCTGTGGTCAAATGGTATGATACGTGAGTGAGAGGTCGCAGGTTCAAATCCCGCCAGAGACATTTTTTCATACAACTAAAAATACAGAATTTTCGCCGATGAGCTATCCTCAACACGATTATAAGATTATGTTTCGAATATGAGCACTGTTTCTATAATTTGACAGTATGATTTATATATATACTGTATTATAACAATAATAAAAGCTGTAGTAATGTAACAAATAATTGTTATGGTTGTATAAAATATAAACTAATATTAATACAAATGTGTCTTCTACTTACAATATATACTCTGTTCATTGTAATATTTTTATCTCCCATTCCCAGCACCTTTGTTGCTTTCAATATACTGTCAACTTAAGTAAACAAACATATTAACTTTATGAAAATTAATTATGTGAAAATAAAGAAATCATTTTAGGAGAACGAATCAATAACTTTGTGAAAATCAACAATGTAAACCCTAGACATTAAATGCTACCTGAGTGGTCTTTGTAAAAATGCCTGGCTAAGTGATCTTGAGCATTTGCTAATGGAATGTACGTAATAGGAGAGCTTATTTCTCTGAAGTTATAGAAACCCATGTATTCTACAATGATATATACAAACTATTATAGCATGGTTTATTTTTGCTTCCTATTTTAATGGCCTACAGTGGCTTCCAGTCCAAGATTTAATAAAATACCGAATCAGCAGATTAATTGGTTAAATAATATTTGTTTTAATTTAGAACAAATATAAATGAATTTTTTTTTATTATGAATTATGTAATAGGTCAATGATTAACATTGCATTCAACTTTGTGAGGATTTAAATTTAGACGCATTTTAATCAACAAACACTAATGTAAAGTGAAGTTACCAATGTCATAATACTATTATTATTTATTCTAAATTACTCCTTGATACAAATTGGGGGAAACCCAGGATTTTTGCTGAAAAGTTACATTTGTTTTGGCCTCACAAGCGATTGAAAAGTGGGTCAATTACAGAACAAAAACAAAAATATCAATTCATACGCAATGCGTGTTGGGATTTATAGCGGGCCGCTAAAATTATTAGAATCGTCTTATTTTTCACATTTTTAACCATTTAAAGATGAAAAAAGTTATCTCAATAGGACCATACAATATTTATTTTTACATTTAAATGTAGGTTGTGACCTTAAATTAGATCTAAAAAATGTAGGAAATTGGACTTTAATTCTTTAAAAAAACCTATCTTGTTTATTTAAAATATTTTTCCATCTATGGTTTAATCACACTTCAACTCATGAATAATTCTCACATTCAACTCATAAACATTCATTGTATACCTTAAGCAAAGACAAAGAAACAAAATAATAATAATATAAACCATACCTTCTTCCTGATTTGAAAACTCTGCCAATGTATATGTTGGTCCAGCTTCCTTATTTACAGTCATATTAAATAGTCTTGTCATTTTTAAGAATGTTGGGTTATAAATTGACAACTCTAAACTAGTTATAGCTGATGGAAGAGATCTACTAAAAATTAACGTTTTAGCAGTGATGCAATTTTTCTTTTTACAATACACATATCTGAAAAACAGAAACAGAGTTATATTTGTAGTGGAGCTGTAGCTTGGTGGTTATCATGCTTTCCTTTCAATCCCTAGCTCCAGGGTTCAATCCTGACCTAGTGCCAGGATTGTAACTCACAACTCTTTCAACTCCTCTCTCTAAGCCTTTTATTGGAAGTACAATTTTATCCTGTAATTGGTGAGTTTGTGCTCGCTGTTGGATTTGTATGAACAAAAACAAGGCATTTTTTCTGTAAGAATTGACAAATTGTTAAATTTATATGAAGCTAAAAAATTACAATTTCAAACATTTATATTTCTTTATTAAATTAACAAATTCAAATTTACTTTTTATATATACTATAATTTACAAAATTGGAAAATATAAAACAAAAATATAATAACTAAAAAGATATGACAATAAAAATTATTAATATAACTATTATTATTAATATCATCATTCAAATATTTATGTTTAAAATTGTGATTAGAGAGTTTAGTGGCTTGTGGCCGGTCAATTAAGAGAGCAATACACTATATAGTAATAGCACATTAAAACATGAGATTTATAAGGTACAGTACACTGTACCTACATTACTGCAATGAGCCAGATGTCTTTATGGCTTAATTGCACAATTCTTATTGCTACTTATTATAATTTTTTTAGGATAGTCAAATCTCTTGGAAAGCTGACACATTCAAGATAGGAAAAAGTGTTGGATTATGGTAGATGTCTACTTACAAGAGTTAATGAATTCAAAACTAAATATTAAAAAGTATTTTATTACACAAATGAGAAAAAAGCAGTTATAATTATATTTTACCTATCAAAAAGGGATGTGCATGTCCCTAACTGGGTTAAGGGGGGGGGGGGGGAGTGGAGGGGCAAGCATTATTATAGTGTAAGTAATATCAATCTAAAATATCTTAAAGCAGAAGCAAGTACGGTAGTTTATTAGTGGTTTATGGCAATGTGAAACTGAACTCGCTTAAGTTGACTATTCATGCAACTGAACGAAATTGAACTTTAGAGTGTCGACAATAGAATGGATTCTAACTAGGCATGTGTACAACACAAAAACTCATATTTATTATTTAATATATTTGTGACAACAAACAGATCGTGGTTACCCCGAATCACATGCATGACACGATTATAAAGTTTTCAGTTCCAGAGAGAGTAAACCATGTTCACCTTAACTGAACTACACATGTCAACTAATTTTGCTTTACTGTAAGCTGTGGTCAGTTACTTTGAGTTGCGGTCAGTTACTTTGAGTTGCGGTCAGTTACTTTGAGTTGCGGTCAGTTACTTTGAGTTGCGGTCAGTTACTTTGAGTTGTGGTCAGTTACTTTGAGTTGCGGTCAGTTACTTTGAGTTGTGGTCAGTTACTTTGAGTTGCGGTCAGTTACTTTGAGTTGCGGTAAGTAACAGTACTTTGAGTTGTGGTCAGTTACTTATAGTTGTATATTATGTTTAATTTAACAGTTTGTTTCAGATTTGAAAAAAAAGAATGAACAGATAACTTACTGTGTTCCATTTTGAGATAAAATACCATTGCTATATTAAAAGAAATAGAAACATTTTAATAACTACACAGATCAAAAAATTAATTGTACTACTGTATTTGCTTTCATTCTGCTTTTAAAATAAAATATTATTACTGGCTCAAGTCTATTCTAGATAGATTTCACAAACTTTTACAAATACAATGAAAATGAGTTTACTATTGATCCTTACCTAGATGAATTCATAGTAAGAGCTACATGCTTTGCTTTGACTGTGTTTAATTCTTCTATAAGCCTAGAGTCAGACCCATTGACCCATGTATAAACAATATCAATTGGAATTGGCAAACACATTCTGAAAATTACAGAAAAAAGACTACAAATCATAAACAACAACAAATTCCAAAACTGAAGACTCCCCTCTGTGATGTCTTTCTGCGAAGAAGCTGACGATTGACTCATTTTAGAATGAAAAGTGTAATAATATTTTAACATGTACTGTACTGGGCGATACTGGGTGTAGGCCTAGATTAGTTAGTATCGTGACCAGATAACTTTTTTGTATTACCTATCTTGAAAAAGTTTTCCACCTATGTTGTCATGGTAAACATTAAATAAAGCAGAATATTGATCTTGACTCCATTCCAATGCTACCTATAAAAAAAGGGGATAATTGTAATTAATAAAAATCATAGGTTGGTATATTGAAAATATTCTTTTTTCCAAACCAATAATTAGTAATACAAACTAACCTTGACAGTTTCGCTACAAACCAGATGAACATTTTCAATCATCATAGGTTGGTGTATTTATTTCTTGAACCAATCTTAATTAACTAATTGTATGCATGCAAATGTAACCATTTGCATTTTAATTCCTAGTTAGGCATATTTTTTTGTGATTAATTCTAGTAGTACTAGCAATTATGGTGTAGATTTTGAATTGACTAGGCCTAGGCTATAATAATATAATAGGCCTAGGATAGGTCTTTATTAGTTAGGCCTATCTAGTAGGCTAGTTAGAATAGAATATTTTGATTCAAATTCCACTGAAGAAATCTGCATACACTTACTGCTACTATACAATACGTGTACGTCCACTGACGAGGCTAGGAGCTAGTTAAAAATAGTTTTATAGCCTAGGCCTCTATATCCACCTAGCTAGTAAAAGTAGGCCTAGCCTATCTTGTTAGATAGGCCTGCCCCCGGCCTGGCACAAACCCCACCACACTCTGCACTCTCTACTCTCTGCTCTGGCCAGCTTACCTCTCCAAATTGAAAAGCTGATACCAGCACTAAAACGACACCGGTAAAGCACAAAATTGTTCCGTATCGATGCGATAGACATGAGTACGTCTGTTTCTGCACAATTTTGAACATGATGTGTATTAATTATTATTGTACTTTGATCCAAATAATCAAAAGACGATCGCGGAATCGTATATCGATGTGGAAGCTGCCATGTTGCAAGTTTTAAATAGAGGGCGCTATAATAGTAAACAATGAGATAATAGGTATGGAACGAAGGTTGCGCCAAAGCAAGAAATTAAGTTGGTTTAAAAGTGTACAGTATTCGATTGTAAATTTTGTTGATATTTTAATTATTCTTTAATTTTTAATTTTCAGTTTTTTCATTTGCTTGTAATTCAAAAATTGAATGATATTTAAGTACTAGAAAATAATATTATATCCTATTCTTTGTTTGTACTTCTTTAGCGTTCCACAGTAAAGTGAAAACAAACCGCTGCCGACGACAAATGTTCGTGCATAATTATTTCGTGTACAAAGAAGGAAGAAAAACCAACATTTTGAATGAATTTATATAAACTAAACATCAACTAATCCTATAAATTTAATAATTTATCAGTTAGAAAAGACTCATGTCCATGATAAGACAGGAATAGGCTGTGGATCTTAGTTAGGCCTATCTGCTCTCCTCTGTGTGTTTTCTACGGCGGAAATGACAGGCAATTATGCACGAATTGTCTGGTGGTTAAGCGAGGCCGATGACCTAACACAAGGCCTAGCAATTTTACGTATAAAGCATGGTTTTGTAATATTTGCTGAACATCTTATCTGAGAATGAACAATGTTGACTGTTTTAGATACTAGGCCTATCTATTAGGCCCAAAACTACGTTGATTATTTAGCACATATTTATTAATAATTTATCAAATTAAACAATTTGCATCATGGTGCTTAGACCCACAGCGTTGGGCAGCAAATACCTTCGAATCCTACTAATATTTATTATCATATATTTCATGACTTTTTATCTTATTTTGCCAAATGTGTTACGCGACTATCCATATTCCAGCTATTTTGCTCCAAAATGGAATATATATCGAAAGGCCGTAGATTTGAACGAGGATCGTATACAAGTTGCAGAGGACTATTTGAGGTCCGTAAATGCAGCTAAAAGTAGGCAAATGTACAGTCAAAAAACGCCAGCAAAATATGTCATAGGTATCATCACAGTTCAACGCTTTTCATATGACAGAAATACTCCTCAACCGAAATATCTTACGCAAGTTGTTGCACGATTACATAACTTAATCGCAAAATCTTCATCACAGTCGGATTATCAATTGTTTGTGTGCAATGTGGACAGCCAAGGTAGCAGACACGATGAAGCCATCCATCTTTCTAACTACGTCAGAATGGTCAGCAAAAACGAAAATGGTAACTCGAGAAATAACTGGAATACTAACCGTTGGGAACGCGAGAAGTTGGATTACATTTACTGCTTAGAGCAGGCTTGGCTGTACGATTCCAAATATGTTCTTTTACTTCAAGATGACGGCTTACCGCATTTCAACTTCATTGAAGTGTTAGAATACCTTGTGAGTGACCACTTAGAAAATAGAATTCAAGGTGGTGACATGCGGCCAAATTTGGAAAAATGGGCGTGGCTAAAACTCACGTTCCCTGAAAATCTTGCTGGATTCACAAGGAACTGGCGCTTTGTTCTTGAATGGATTTGCATTTCATTAATATTAGCGAGTGTTAATACATTATTGGCATTATGTTGTTACAGATATACATTAATATCTCTATCTTTTTTCTATATTATTTTTATTGTCAGTTTTTGTTTCTATTTAAACTTCACATGGGCTATTGGTAGGCCAATGTTTGTGAACTTTGGGTATGAGAATAAGCATTCATATTCACTTAAACCAGCTACCTCCTGCTGTCTTCCAGCAGTGTTGTATCCATCAAAAAATGTTCGCGATATTTTAAATTACCTCGAGAACGTCCGTTGCAACAATGATTTGCCTATAGATTTTGTTTTGCCTAATTATGCGGAAAAATCTGGTTTAAAAGAGTACCTCGCATCGCCAAATTTGTTTACGCATATCGGAATGTTCTCGTCACTCAGACAGCGAAATGATCCAAGAACAGCGTGGGCATATTTGCGGGAAATTTAATTAATAAACCGAATTAAAAAGTTGTTTAATAGTTATTGCAGGGAACATGTTTACCAGTGTAGCATAGAGACGCATAACTACCTTGATACATGTGATAGATAGCAAAAACTGCAATAACAATACAATGCACTTTTTTTTTTTTGTATATTTAGGCAAATTTCCAAGGATAACCATAAGCAAATTCATTCACTATCCTTATTAAAGGTGGCAATCCCATTCACAAGACAATATATACACACATGCTCTACATAAACAAGTCTTTGAGGGTGGAGTTGTTGTAATTTGTCATTAGAAAAAAACATGACAGACTATAAACCCAGGACCCTTAGATTAGTAGCCAAGCATCATAACCACCACTTTCATATTGATTACTAATTATTGAGATCAAACATTTCAAGGACAAATTGTCTTGTTGCCCACCTAATAATTATGCTTTCATTGATAATTAACTGTATAATATCTTTACAATTCTGTACTGTATGTGTTGAATAAGATGAAATTGGTGCTCAGCATGTGGACTCGACCATTTAGTTTGAATAGAAATATGTAATATGACTAAGTGGAAAAAACCAATTCAGTATATGGCCGAGTTTAAGCCCACAACCCCTAATTTAAGATGAATTCAGATAAATTCAATCCTAGTTTTATAATCCATCTGCCAAATTTTCGTAACTTGGTCAAATATACTTGTATCAATGTTGAATTATATGCCCACCAAGTATCAAACCTATGGTCATAATCAGTGTTGGTTAGTATACTAAAAATGAATGTATAATCAGTGAAGAAAATATTGTTTGTTTGTATACACAAGCAGATGTTGCTTTGTATTTTGAATAATTTTCTTAATATATTTTAAACTCATATTTTCTTAAAACATAAATTGAAAGAATAGGAAAGAAAGGTGCTATTTTTAAAGTGTAATACTAAAACCTTCAAATTATATTATTTAATTTTATGATCAAATCAAGGAAGTTAAATGTTAAGTATTCTATATATAATCTGGGAAATTAAATGTACAGTACATCATTATTTTTATTTATTATTGAGTGTATTTAAGAATTATAAAAAAGAGGGTGAATTTTGATTAGATCACACCCACAATGTTTACACTTTATTGTGACAGCAAGACACGGCATTAATTGAAATTCAGAATTTTTTTAAGCAATAATTTTAATACAGTAATATACATTGTGTGCTTTTGATCATGAAATGTACAAATTAGTATCTTAGCAATAGCATGTAGAATTATAATCATTGTTTGTTTATACTATATAATCATGCTGTAAGTGTTATTTAATGCAAATTTATGCATAGTACTGTACATTCACCTAATATTTACAAAATATTGAATGTTGTCGCAGTTGTGCATTAATAATGTTAATCAAATATTATGATGTATAAAAAGGAATATTTATGTGTTCAGAACAAGAGCAATATTTTTATGTATAGCAAATTATTGGCTTTATTTTTTGTCATGTACGATACAACCATTAACGATAATTACAATAAAAATCATTGTTTATATTAAATATTATACAGAACAATATATTATTAAAAATTAAGTTTAGTGAGAAATGTATAGCAACAACATTTTTGTTCAGTGAGAAATGTGTTTATGTATAACAAATGTTTACTTTATTTGTTGTCATATACTGTATGATACAACCATTAATGATCATTTAACAAAAATCATTGTTTATATTATAAACAATTAAGTTTGAAAAAAAAAAATTTATGAACACAATGTAGACATTAAACTTTGAATAGAGATTTTTTATTACAAAATGGTTCAATTATTTTTGACTTGTTGAAACACAGTACTGTACTTTTCAATACATGACATGATTTACATTACTACATACGACAGTATATAATTATATAGTAAAGCAAAATGTTATTCTGTATTATTAATATCTTATACAATGGTACAAAGTAATAAATGATGATTTTGTCATTATTGTACATACATCAAAAGATGCTGTATGTACAGTATTGTACTACTGTTATGGTTCATACAGTAAGTCCCTATCACTTGGGCCTGCCTTTTTCATACTAAAATGAATTAGCCAATCACACTAAGCTCGCTCATTGTGATAAATAGAATGGCAATAATTTCAATACTTTTACTGTACATGCAAGTTCAGTATTAACTTATAAAACCTCGATCTTTTATAAATGCGAAGCAAAGTACCTAAACAACAACGAAATTGGGGAAGTTTGGAAACACACAGTATTTCACACTAGACAGGGTGTCGCATAAATACAAGTATAGAGTATAGTAATAGTGAAAATACACCCATTCCTAGTGCAGGGAATAATTTCGCCAGTGTAGCATAGCAAAAAGCTATACAAAACAACCTTTTTGCTACACATTTCTACAATTGTGTAGCAAAAAATACAATACAAAACTATGTTTCTTGACTAAAAAATCTGTTTGATTTTCAAATGAAATTTTTCCCTGTAGTGTCAGTTTTTTTCATAATCCGACGTAAATATTGGGTTGTGTGACCCACAGTTTGTGGAACAGGGGACTACTAAATCAATCTTTACAATAATATTATAATTCTTATGGCAAATGAACCCTAGTAAAGGTAAGTTTGCATTATACCATGTGTCTCAAAGAGGAAATAAATTGTTGGAAATGTCTCAAAATTTCAACTGTCTTCTAAGAAAATATTAATATATTCTCCACATTCTCATTTCTGTAGATTGTTGTAGCACGTCAAGAAGCGAAACATCGACACATTCTCAACCTTGAACCATACTTTATTTCCTTTTGGAATCACATGGTGTACTGTCAAACCTAACTAGTGTTGAAATGAAGATCACATTAATAACGATATTTAGTTGAGTAATCTTTTGGCGATACCACTAAACCTCGTCCCTTGCGAGCACCACGAAATACGGTTTCTACAATGTCAATCATTTCCTGTTTGTCTTCCAGCGGCCAGTTAATCTTATTATTGTTACCAGTTCCTAAATCAATCATAATGTGCTTGTTACGATAGAAGAACATCAGAGTACATGGATCGTAAAGCTCGTACATCTTATTAAAGTCTGGTACTTCTGTGATATCAACTACATAAATTACTGCAAAGTTCTTGACCTTGTCCGCAATACCAAATAACACCTCATCCATTTTCATACAAAGAGGGTCCCAATCGTGTCCGAATCTTATAATGATGACGCGGTCTTCTTCTGACAATATAGCCTGGTCAACTTGCCATCCATTATGTAAATGAGTTAACATGTAAGACATTTTGATGTTTTTTGGCTATTTTCACACAACCACTCTACAGTATAACAAAATACATTAATTATGTTACTAACAATACATTAATAATATACTGCACAGTACTAAAATTAAAGATGTATTGTCCTCCAAAAACATGAAAAATGAAGATTAATTAATCAGACTTTAATTTTAATAGAGGTACAGTAATCCCTTCTTCTTAAAAAAAAACCTGATAAAATTCAACCAAAAACCCATTTGCTAGCAAATTTTTGTTCAAAGTAGATAACCATTATGTGACATTAAAATGGCATATTCAACAACAACAAAAAAAACTAAATTGTTTCAAGGCGATACATCTTGTCTTGTTTAATTTTAAAGAAAAACATTCAAGTTGAGCCGCTGCCAGAAAAACGTTATTTTCTATGAAACGCCAAATGCTAACTTTCGCCGGTGCTCGTTTTTATTAGGGATCCGATGACAATATATATTTAAAAGTTTATGTATATAGCCTATATCACGGTTTTTAGTATATATTATTTAATATTATTAAATATTACAATTAAAGAAATAATTATGAAAATCTGACTTGTAGATTCCAAAATATAAGGCCTAAAACATCACAGAAAATGATCGTTTTTAGCCAAAAATGACTTGTTGTATGAACATCTAGGCCTACTCCATTATCAGTAAAATAATCACGTCATAAAATCACCATTATTTTAGTAAAATATTTTGTGTATTAACATTGTAAAATTCAATAAAATATGATAATAAAAGATAGTAAATAAAAAATAATAATTATTTAACCTCATTCGAAGAACATCAATACTCTATTTATTTAGGCCTAGGCCTAGTCCTGAGAGACAACATGATTTTTACGTGGTAGCCCTACAAGCGAGAAAAATATTATGGAGTGCACTGCATTTTTTTTTTTAACAATTAAATTATTAAATATGACTATGGTACTTTCCTTTGCTGTTTTGTTATGCGATTCAAACTCAACAAAATTGTACTTGTAGTATGTAGAATAGGCCTAATTATATATTTATTATTTATTTTCATGACACAATAAACCAAAGACCATATGAACTATAATGTCGTAAAAGACGCACTGGGCGTTTCATAGAAATTACCGGCGGCTCAACTTGTCGGCGGCCCAAACGGTCATATCCCGTTTAACAACTGGGGCGAAACGACTCGCCTACAATTGATGGTGATGTGAATGACGGTGATGTCTATATAAATTCTAGCTTTGAATGACGAATAAGGCCTAGGCCTAGGCCTAGTAGGACTAGGGGACTAACCCAGTCGTTTAAAGCTAGAATTACATGCATCACCGTAATTTATCAGTTTTTACAACAATAACAACAGGACCTTTTAAACCTCTAAATGACGTAAAATACACTTACAGATACAATTATTTAAGTTTCAAAATAATGAAACAAAACAAACGTTCTTCCGACGATTAATTAGCTACAACTACACCACCAACGACCGTACCACCAATCAACAAACTTCTATATGGCCTTGAAATGAACGCCCTCAATTCGTGAATTTTAGAACAAAACTTATTTATATTACCAATTACCAAGTTAGCAGAAAGTAAAATGAAACATCAGAAAAATAGAAAACAGTAAAAAAAACGAAATAATTGAGGAGACAATAATCATTCATAAAATTGTTTATAATGTTAATTGATGTAGATAATAAAAAAAAGCAATATTGCAGAAAAAAAAAGTAGGCAAAATGTTTATTTTTGAGAATTAAAATGTTACGTCATTATTATCATTATTATAATTCATTCATCGTCACAACAGCGTACAGAACCTAGCTAAATAAAATAAAAGCCTGTTACACGACCGTCCCATTTCCGTTATCATCTAGGTCCGTTATCTATCTAGATAAAGTGCTGGTAGAAAATGTAATACTGTAGGCCTACATATTGGTTTTATTTACACCACCATTGTACGCTGGAGATAGCATAATAATTACGTCACTTAGGTAAAGATAAAGTATCGGTTATACAGTATTATAAATGCAGGTCAATCCAAGGAAAGAAGAATCACACCTCTAATATCCGGGTTAATAATTTGTTTGTGAGGCTCGCGACCAACACAGTTTTTTAGGTGATTCAGTGATTGAAACAAAAATGTGAATAACTGACGGTGGACACAACGCTTGATTTATTATAAAGAGAGATACACAACAAGCTATAACAATGTATGTATTAGGCCTAAGCTTATTTGAATCGTATAATTTTAGTTTGAACACGAGTTAGGAACCTTTGAACCGTGATATCTGTAGAATAGCACTATATGTTTACTCATGGAGTACTGTAAACCATGTTGTTTAGATGTTAAGAAATAACAGAAAACACTGTTACAGTTACATTGATTATTGAAAAAAAGTATTTTTCTATTATAATAAATCATTAAAAGCATATGCCATAATGAACCCAAACAACACAAATTGTTTTATGCTTTGCCTAAAGACAAAAGGGCTAAGGTAAACATGTCTGTCTGTTCAATTATTGTCTCAAGTTAATACGTTATAATCATAGAATAGGCCTAAATAATTAATGCAGTAGGCCTGTGAAATTGTTGTGGTTTCATTATTTGTATCCATCTTTATACAACAGTGACATTTAAAACATGGCAATATTGTTTATCAATTGGAGTTGGAGATGGAGAAATGTTGTCACTTAGGAGTAACTATAATTTCCTGAATAAATCTCTCCTAACATTACAATTTGTTATATTGCATAGCCTATGTAAATACGTGAACGTGAACGTTGAAACTACATCACATGACTACCGCTGCGAGGATCGTAAATCGTATATCATCGAGAACGATGATATTGACTGACTAATTTTTGCGTAATTATCGGGATATATATATTCCCTCGAACATAATATCATTCCCTCGGAGATGTCAAATCTTATATTTCACCTCTAAGCAGGCGATATCTGTAGGCCTATAATATTATGACAAATCAGGCTTCAACTGAATCCTTAAAAAAAGTATAGATCCGAATTCAATGAATGAAATCTTATTCAGGTCTTCTGACAAAACCAAGCAGCTCCAGAAAGATGTCGATCAAGTAACCGACATTATGCAAGAAAATATTGAAAAAATACTGGAACGTGGAGACAAACTTGACGACTTGTCTAAACATGCTGGTGAGTTATTCTTTAGCGTCTTAACAAAACGGAGAAAAGGTAACACAGGGGAGGAATGCGATAACACATCATTTTGTTTTTGGTATTAAACCAAAATAAGGAAACACTGTATCCCCATGACACTATTAATAACCTAGCCCTGATGATCTTGAGAGATGAACCCAAATTGGAAAATTTAACTTCCAATGCATGATTCGCGTTACGCAGATATAAGAATTTCAGATTCACAAACTGTATGGGGATAGCCAGACTACATTATGTGAGCATGTTTCCATACGTGTTTGATCCAAAAAATGTCTCGGGTAATAATATGATGTACAGTGCTTATGCGTGGTTCCCACTGCCGACGCAACACAAGGACGTAACGCAACGCAAGTGAATTGACCAATCACAAGCGATGGCTTATTCGCTTGTGATTGCAAACTGCCTATAACTTTTCGCTTGTCATGGTTAACACGCTTGCGTTGCGTTTACGTCCTTGCGTTACGTTCTAGTGGGAACCACCAAGCTTTAGAGGTTTCACAACATTAGGCGCTTTATATATCCAAGACATTATCAATATTATCACCGGATTTGCGCCACCGTCACCAAGATTGTTTATTTCCATTATGCAATGTTAACTGTTTGTTTCTAAACACTATGAAAGTAATATCTCATCGCCTTTCTGTTTGTGCTTCATTTTTAGACGATTTAGAGCAAAATTCGGCTGGATTTAAAAAGACCGCTGTAAAAGTTAGGAAAAAAATGTGGTGGAAAAATACTAAGGTAAGAAAATAGTTTACCAAAGCCAAAGTGATGCTACTATATTTAACGGTTGATATATTCCGTGATTGAAAACTATTTTTATCATTCTCATTTACTATTCAAAACCTCATATTTTTACAAAACATAATTTTACAAGAGAAAGTTTTTTTTTGTAATTGTTCTTGTAAACATAAATGCGTAATGAATTGGAAAAATGCCAAATTCCAGTAAAATGTAAAACATAATAATCAATAAAAAATAAAATGCTGGATCCAAAATAAGTATTTTGAATTATTTTCCAGGAATTGATTTTAAATGTAAATGTAAATGTGGGAACTTGCAGCCTACTGGGCTGAATTACGCACAGGTGTGGACAACAAATACCACAACTCTCTACTCCCCTAAGTGTCCCTTCGTTTCAAGTGCTGCCACCAAACGGCGCCTGTTCGTCTGTCCACAACGACAGGGACTGAATTGACCAGTACACCGGGGTAACTAACCCCATACTCTTCCGAAAGATGTACTGGGTTCTTTAAAGTGCACACGAGCTAGATGTGTACACTGGAACTCCAGTTTTAAGTCATTATCCGAGAAGACTTGCTCTACCACCACCAGAACAATGGTCGAGAAGTAACTTCAACCTGTTCCGATTGTATGGCTATGGTTTTTGCGGCGGCGCCTCTGCCTTATTTTGCATAAAACCTCGTGTTATATACCACTCAAACACTCTTAAGACTAAAAACAGAACACTTTCTGCTTTCAAATTTGCTGTGGTGTGGTTGGTTCTAAAAATATTACCATTATTTGCACGGTAACCCTGATAACATATTGCATAGGTACAAACATTGAGATGAGGTTTTGATAAAATAGCGGCGATTTGCAATGCAATAACATTTACAGCAATAATAAAAACATCCTAAGCCCTTTTAAAACTGTTAAAAACTAATCTGTAAATAAATGTGATATCAATGGATAGTAGTGCTCTACTGTTACCGATAAGTGTTTGGTATTTATATCTATCTTTATTTACTTTTGCCTATAATAATCATCATAAGTGTGTATATTAGAAACACGATGAAACAATTATCATGTATGTGTGTATACTATGGGGTCAGTGCTTTATTTTCAATACAACATATTTTAACATTGTCAACGCGAAAAGTCAGTAAATCTCATATTTCACACTTTCAGACAGGTAAGCTTATTTCGGATGTTAATCAAAAGTTATAACATCCCTTTTTGTTTATATTTTGCAGTATATGATTTTGCTTACTGTCATTGTGTTGTTGATCATCTTGATTATAGTATTAGGTAAGAACTATTTGTAAAATATTTTTTAAGTAGAGTAATAAACAAGTTTACTGTGTTGCAATTAGAAAACTAAGTAATTATTATTTTAAAGCAACTGGTTGTCCAACCGATTCTGCAGATATTGTGATAGTCAGTTAGACTCTATCTACTAATATCTGCAGAATCGGATGAGTTGTGCTGTAAAACTATATTAAACAAGGCCAACAGCCATTAAGTCGCGTGCTACAATGCCTAGTGATACCGGACCGACAGACAAACAGACCGACAGACAGACAGACCGACAGACAGACGGACCGACCGACATAGTGAACTATACTGACCGAAATTACTGAACATGTTTAAAAATGTTGAAATGTTTAAAAACATTTATATTTTTTTAATTTACACGTGCGTAGCCTGTCACTTTTGACGTGCTCGTATAACGTAATTTCGAGTTGAAAAGTAAGTCAAGAAAACAGAAATCGGGCAAAAAGAGTGCGCAACAACATTTAACGCGCAGTGCGCGCACAAAAATCTGCGCACTCATGGCAATTTTGTAAACGCTTAAAATTGCCTGAAACGTACTCTTATTTCATCGAAAATAAATTTTAAAAATTTTAAGCGCGCGTACGCATGCGTTACATGCGCTACGCACGTAATTGTATTGCCATATGATGATTTATGCCCTGAAATTTATGAGTACCAAATTTTATTTAATTGTGATTCATGGTTGTTAAGATATGATTACAAACGTGATTTCGTTAAATCGTGCGTAGACCGCGTAATTTTTTATTGCGCACCGTGAAAACATAACCACAGCGATTCCTGGCCATAAGGAATATTCTGTGAAAAATTGACTTAGCTAGATTAAACTGATATCAAGATAAGGTCATAAAGCGATAAAACGCATAGTGATACCGGACCGACAGACAGACAGACAGACCGACAGACAGACCGACAGACAGACCGACAGACAGACAGACAGACAGACCGACCGACCGACATAGTGAACTATAGAGTCGCTTCCACGCGACTAAAAACTATATCACCATGCCTTTGATGTAACATTGCGGTTTGAATTTTTATTGGTTTTAACTATAGTTATCTTATCTTTACCGTTTGATGGGCGCAATCAATTAAAAAACAATTATTTTTGAATTATATTTAGCTGCGTGGAGACCATGGAAATAGTGATGTTGTCTAAAGAAGCCTCTCTATGATGTTGTGTATAGTGTTATCAATATTTGAAGTTAACATAACCGTAGATCTACAAAACGAGAAATTGAAATAATTGAAAACCTGTCTTGAAATAAACACACATAGGGTCTTCAGTAATAATAGCAATGAATCTCAACATTTGTATTTTTAAATATTATTTTTAGGATGGCATCATAATTACAATGAATGCATAGGTCATGCATACTTGGTATGTTCATTTAAGCAATACTCATTTCGGCTCTTTTCATAAATTCTTACATTGATATGTAGGCATTATTACCATACACATTCTTTGTTGTTGCAGCAATAAGATCTTCCTCGATTAATTAAAAATATAAAAAACATTTGTTTTTAAATTTATTTGACCATTTTTAAACAGGGGCACACTCACTTGCGGAGGTGCGTCTAGAAATAATAGGATAGGCTTAAATATAAAGTTATTTTAACTATATAAAAATAAAAACATCGATTATAATATTATTTACGGTAATTATACAAAAACAAGATGATTAACAAATCTGGTTATAGGCCTAATGCACACGTTCAGATATCATCATATAATTATATTAAATACGGTAGTTAATAAATGTAAATATTAGGCTATTAACGAGATAGTAAATATGAGACATAGATATGCTTGATTTTTTTTTATTATGAAATGAATCATTTTGTAGTTAGCACAGATTTCTATTAAATATGGACTTGCTGTGATATTTGTCATTTACAAGATATATTTAATTACTATTTTATGTAAGAAATGGATGGGATGGGATGAGACCGGACGGAAGTTTTTAAATTTGGTTACGTTGTTTTTTTATTCTAGAAAATAAAACATTATCCGCTTTTGTGTTAAGAATA
Source organism: Antedon mediterranea (assembly GCF_964355755.1). Classification (NCBI taxonomy): domain Eukaryota; kingdom Metazoa; phylum Echinodermata; class Crinoidea; order Comatulida; family Antedonidae; genus Antedon; species Antedon mediterranea. Next base: position 17,471,279 of record NC_092676.1, read on the forward strand.
TGAAATAAACTGAATTATGTAACTTGTACGTATTTAAATAAATAATCATTTGTCTTCATTCGGAAGTAATTCAAAATGTTATAATGTGAATAATTCGATTGTGATAATTATTATTAAGCGTTTTCAATTATTAAAACCTGAGCACTTGCATAAGAACTGTTGTATTTTGGAAAAACGTAAGATGATGCATTCTTACTTAAAATGGCATACAGCGACGGAACAAGAAGATCTATTTTATATATCTTATATTATTGACATCATTTGAATAATTTTCTATGAGAATACCTTATAACGACATGCATCCTCATATGTGTGTATTTAATTCCGATAATAATAATAATAGTAACAATAACAATAATAATAACAATAATAATAATAATAATAATAATATTTTGGAGGAAATATTTAGAAATTTAGTACCGTAATTCCTACATGGCTAAAGACAGTGCGTACCTGATCAATATCTATCCTCAGTACCAGTGCGATGCAGCATGATAATGCTTGGTAATACTTGGTTGCTAAATGTTACATTAGCTACATAAATTCAACTGTTTATAAAATAACAATACAAAAAAAACCAATATATTATTAAACAACCATGACCAAACGAAGTGGAAATACCAGTAACAGCACTGTTTAAGTACACCTGTTTGTCACACGTATCTTGTATGGTTTAGGCGTCAACGTAAGCCCAAGATCACCATCAAGTGATGGAGGTGGACTGCCAATTGGAAAATCCAACTTAAAATTTTGTATGAGAAATGTGAAGAAAAGAAATAGCTCCATTTTGGCTAATGACATACCCAAACAAATTCTGCGACCTGAAAAAACAAAATTAAAATCTTAAAATAGTGGAAAATAAATAAAACATCTGCTAAAAGATATGCAAATTGACAGATAGGCAAGAACCAACTAGTTGACACAAGATGGTGTCACATTTGAATGCAAACAACAACAACAAAACCAATTACGTACCTCCACCAAAAGCTAACATATTTTCGTTTATCACAACTTTTCCATTTTCATCAAGGAAACGTTCAGGAACAAATTCATATGGATTCTTCCATGTGGCTTCATCATGATTGACAGCCCTAAAAATACAGTAACACTAATAGTCATTTCTACTCATTTTAATATAATATTGCTCTTTTTAAAGAAAGCCCCTCATTTCTAAATGTAGTAGCCTACAAAGTATGAATAACATACTGGTGTTATTATTATTATTATCCCTTAGGCCTATAGAGTAGAAGAGCTATGCTATTTATTTTTCGATAGCGTACTGAGTATCAGTCTTAAATATCCACAATTTCAAATGCCTTTTCAATTTAAAAGAAGGTATTGGAGTCTGTACACACTAAATGTTATGAAAGTTTATTGACTTCGAATTTGTAATTAAATTAATAAATTGAACGACGGAACATAAGACACTCTATATTGAAACTAGTGGACAACCTACCACAAATTGGCCACAAAAACCGTCCCATTTGGTAGGTTGTATCCACCGATAGATATAGTTTCACTTGTCTTTCTCAAAATGAACGGAGCAACTGAAGAGATTCGCTGTGCCTCGTATATTACCGCTGTTGTGTACGGCATTTCTGTTTGATCCTTGAGTTCCGGATAGCGATTTGATCCGACAACCTAGAGTGAAAAGAACGTCATTAATATTGAAATATATTTTGATACAAACTATAAAACTGCGCTTTAGTAACAGAAATGTTGTCCTACCTTTACTATTTCGAGAAATACTTTCTCCTGAATCTCTGGGTATAACCCCATGTACAGAATCATCCATGACAATGTTGATGATGTCGTTTCTGTTCCTGCCATGAATAAATTAGTTACGTTCAATTTGATGACTTCGTTATTAAAATTACCAGGGTCAATATACTCTTGTCCAATTGCAGCATCGATGAAATCGCGATTATGATCTGCCTGATATGTTTTTCTGTGTGATTTGATTTCACCGGAAAGGAAGTCGTAAATAGACATCCAAATCTTCTTGTCATAATCAATAGTGTTCGCTTGGAATACACGTGCTAATGGAATAAAGTCATAGGCTCGTCCTTGTACTAAGAATGCTTTATCCATCAACTCTAATATTTTGAAAAATTCCTCGTCGTCGTGTTCGTGGTTTTTATTGAAGATTATCCTGCACAAGATGTTTGACACGCTTACTGAAATCAGCCTTTTCATGTCAACAACTTCCGAATCTTTTTCCTTTAAAAAAATACAACTATTATATAGAAGCTATACTACCAATAAATGTTATGTTTGTTCTTTCTGAGCGATGTGTCTACTTATTCAATTCAGTTTAAAATAGTCTGAGTTGACGAAATTAGCTGAAAGAATACCTCACCGAAAGTTTTGTACTAAGTAGGCCTACTACTGTTTCATTATACATTGAAATACCTTTAATATAGAAATGACAGTTTTTATCTCTTCAGCCAGTTGTTTTTCCATACATCGTTTTCCAAAGCCAAATTCTCGTAAACTATTGACTACAAATTGCCTCTGGTTCTGCCATTTGTCACCATATGGTAGATCAAATATGCCTAAATAAAAAACAAGATGATGATAACTGTATAAAATACTGTGGAGTAGTTTCGCGTCAGGGAGTTGAGTATAATTATGTTTCCTTACCCTGGCATCATTTTGGTGCAGTACACGAAGCTTACTTGGGCTCCAATTAAACCCTAGCTATCGGCGCAAGCTCGGTGGTCTAGAGGTATGATCTCCAGGTTAGTGGTATGGAGGACAATTTAAAATATGATAGCTAATTAGAATACAATGACGTACTTTAGTAGTGTTATATTGAGGCCGACTACTAACCTTCTTTATGTGGATTAGAAAACTCACTCTGACTCCAGAAAAAGTTACGATTACTCGTTTCGGTTCTTCGAAGAATTTCTTTTACCATCTGAGTACTGTTAACCGTCACAACCACTAAATCACCTGATTTTTATTATTCAATTAAGATTTGAGAATTAATACATCTTTTATTATTCAATAATCTAATTTAGAGATTGTTTAGGCCTACGAGGTTCTTTACAAAAATTTACAAAGGTTAAAAATCAAATAATCATAAATTTACTAATGATGATCTGATTTGTATCCCTTTTTTTTAATAAACCTCACTTAAAGCGTCCTTTGCCTGGTTTTTAATGTATTTGAAATTCTTATCGTTTTTATATAGACCTTTTATTGTAGCATATTTCTAAATAATATCTTGCCTCTTATACATACAGTATATCGAATATTTGTCACAACGTAGGTCGATCAAATGACCTAAACCAGTAAACACTGATGGTGTTGACACACTTATTTGCATGTTTTCATTTATTCATTTCATTCATCTTTTTATTTCGGAATATCATGGTGACATAATATATCCATAGCAAAATAGAGAAAACAAATCTTAATCTAAGAGCTCATAGCACAAAACAAAAATATATAAATATATAAAGTCAATGCAACAAGGCATTCCATTGTATGTGCATTCTTGACACACTAAGAACGTGGCGATTAATGGCCATGATCTTGCATATTTATAATTATACTATTTAGATATATAGGGCATTTAGGTTTTAGTAAGATTACCGTACCTATCATGATGCTGAAAATGTCTCCATATTTCTTCCTAATTCTATCGAAATCATAATGAACAGATGGAGTGAGCGATAAAATACTGCCGACCAAAGGAATTCCAATTGGACCTGGAGGAAAGTTCGAAGTAGGCCAACGTTTCATCAAATGCCGTACAATTATAAACCCGATTACGATTACTGCGAGTCCAGCTGTAAATAATTGCGAATAAATAATCATTTTCAAAAGTAACGTTATGCACTATATTCACAGATTCTGCTTTGAATTGAATTTCTACCAATCACTATCTGCAAATACTTTTCCGTTCCCTTTTATAATCAGGGAAAAGTATGCCTACAATTTCACGATTGAACAGTCCACTCTTCCCAACAGGAAAATGTTACGGCTTGATTACTTCAACAAGGCTTGCGTACGGAAAGTGAAGGCATGGTGTAGGTAACGACCGATAAAAATGTAAAATACGCTCTTATTTATTACACAAATTGTAATTAGTACTAACTGAAGGAATGAAGAATTACACACACTCTTCTTTGTTGAACTATGACAAATGAACAAGATCAGACCATGGTACGAGTATTAAGTAGTTTAGGTATTGTTAAATTATAATGCATTTTTAAGTCAAATAGACCAGCCATTACAATAACAACAACTTAAACAATTTACCTTTAATCTTATTATTGTCATCTTATCAGCTGAACAAAGCCGGTCAAAGATAATCTATGGAATTTAGGTAGGTACCGTATATTATTTTTAAAATCCGTCAATACCTTGCATAGACTCAGCTACATAGACTACCAGGATTGAACTATGTTCTAACTCAAAAGAACGGAAATTGCCTATTTTAAACCTGACAAGTTTGAGACAATATTATTCATGTTTTTGCCAAATCATAAATTAATAGCAATTAGAGCAATATCTGTAAAATTGTCGGCCTATGATTGGATTAAGGATCTGAGATTTTTCACACCACTCCCCAAGTATGTAAAGTAGTACAACATGTATGTAAAGTAGTACAACAAAACGGATCGAGATCGTGGTGCTTTGCAGCTTATTGCCATACTCTGTTAATACAACTCTTAACCACCCTACTCCAATAATCGTTTCGTAGAGTACAAATCTAATTAGCATATACTACATACATACAAATGTATACTAAATATATTTCTATTTCTAGATAACATTAAAGCAAACATAACGCTGGCATAACAATTAACATTTGCAAGTGAACTGTAACATTGTTCAACCTGCAAACAAATAATTTGCATATAATTTGCATAAACCATTTGGTAATACATAGTCCTACATACACGTTATTATAGCTAAGGAAGGATACACTTCAATGACTCTATTGTTACAGTACACATACAAGCACAGTCTAGCTAGATAATACTTGGATTTACACATCAACAAATGCATTTGAAAGAATATATACGTCAAGTTTGTTTATGATATTTACAACCAAAGAAAGAAAAAACTGTTGCTGTTCTCTGTAATCTTAACTGTTTATGGATATTTAAGTCATATCTTTATCAACATCATGTATAGTTTTTTATTGATTTTTATGAATGTTAACTTTTTATACTGTATATAATGTCGTAAATTGTAAGCTGGCTTGCGAGCTATAGACTTTAATTGTCTCTTTAGAAGCCCAGTATTTTGTCAAACAAATTAATTAAATGAAAGTAATTCCGTAAGCCTACAGATAGGCCTATAACCATCCAATACCTACTTCTGCATTGTGCATTGGACTGGTGTGATGATGATGAAGATGAAGCAAGATTTTTACTCGATCTGCTGCAAAGAATACTGGTAGCCCACTTTGTTTCACCTGGTTGTCACACGTATTCAACGTGACCAAACCAAGAGAAAATACCAGTAACATCAATTTAGGTACACCTGTTTTTCACACGTATCTTGTATGGTTTAGTCGTCAACGTAATCCCAAGATCACCATCGAGTGATGGAGGTGGACTGCCAGTTGGAAAATCAAATTGGAAATGTTGTATGAGAAATGTAAAGAAAAGAAATATTTCCATCTTGGCTAATGGCTTACCCAAACACATTCTGCGACCTGAAAAAAATATTTAAAAATAACATGACACCAAGTAAAACAAGGCCATAAACATGGCTGCAGTCGCTTGCTTAAATTAGTGTTTAACGACCGACAAACCGACCGACCAACCAACTATTCGACCAACCGACCAACATAGTGGGCTGTAGAGTAGAGTAAAAATACTACAGTGGATGCTGCAATTTAAATGAGAAGGTGTTAGATGAGAAAGAAAATATTATAGATTATCAGAAGAGGTGGCAAGAGGAGAAAACCAAGGGCTGAAAAAGAAAGCCCTACATAGAGATTCTTGATATTATTAAAGAAAGGTTGTAAAAAAAAAATCGAGTAAGAAGATTGCACATTAAGGTTTAACTCGCAGTGCGCGTGGAAAAATCTGCGCACTCATGGCAAATTGTCTGAAACGTACTCTAATTTCATCGAAAATAAATTTTGACAATTTTGACCATTTTAAGCGCGCGTACTCATGCGTTATATGCGCTATGCACGTAATTGTATTGCCTTATGATGAAATATGACCTGAAATTTATTTATGCTTGTGAAGATACGATTACAGACGTGATTTCGTTAAATCGTGCGTAGACCGCGTAATTTTTGATTGCGCACCGTAAAAAATAACCACATCGATTCCTGGCCATAAGGAATATACTGTAAAAAATGGACCTAGATTAGCTAGGTGAAACTGATATCAAGACAAGACCATATAGCCTACAAGTTAGTGTTTAGCTACCGACCGACATAGTGAGCTGTAGAGTAGAAAAATACGTGGGTATTCAAGTACAGTGTGGGTTATACAATCGTTCAAGACAAATATGTACATAAGTTCCTTCTCAAATCAAGGCAGAATGCCGGGCTCACCTTCATCATTATGAACTCGTATCTGACCTTTATCCTATAATTGACTGCCACAAATTCATACTAGTTGCTGTTACAGCCGTTAATTTGCATTGGATTATAGGCTTATGTAACCATACGTTTAATAGTTTTTATTCTTATTTAATTTATGTTGGTATTTTTAATATTTTTTTAGTATTGTTTAATTTCGATGTGTCTGATGTTTCTTACAAACATGAAGTTCTAATAGGTATCTAATTTGTTTAATGTTTTCATCACAATAGACAAAATTAACAGTAATTTTAAATTTGCATATTGTTAAACTTCTTCTCCAATCAACACAAATGACTTTTCCACTTTGCTGTCACGCAAGTTGTTTAATCGACAACCGACTGAATACGGTAAAGCTGTCATTTCCCTAATAAATACAAAATGTATGTACCTCCACCGAAAGTTAACAGATTTTCGTTCGTCAAAATTCTTCCATTTTCATCAAGAAACCGTTCAGGAACAAAATCATAAGGCTTTTTCCATATGGCTTCATCATGATGTACTGCCCTAAAAATAAAATAAAAGTAAAAACTGTTTTTTAAACATTAGCCCTCTATTTTTTCCTTCATGTACGTTGTAAACTAGAGTTTACTGTTGGTTGAGAAAATAAATGTAAAAAATAAACAGAAACCACGAAACATACCACAAATTGGCGACAATCATCGTCCCTGGTGGTATGGTGTATCCACTGACTGATATAGTTTCATTTGTCTTCCTTGGGATTAACGGACTAGCTGAACTGATTCGTTGCGACTCGCATATTACCGCTGTCGTATACGGCATTTCTGTCTGATCCTTAAGTTCTGGATTCCGGTTTAATCCTATAATCTAGAATAAAATCTATTATTTAAGATCTACCGAATATAATGAATAAGTATATGCGTATATTTTAGGAAAACATAACGCATGAAATGAATGTTTCAGACTGGATTCAACAAATGTGTTTACCTTTTCAATTTCGAGAAAAACTTTCTCCTGAATCTCTGGGTGTAACCCCATGTGCAGAATCACCCATGACAACGTAGAAGATGTTGTTTCTGTTCCTGCTAGGAATATATTAGTTAAATTCATCTTGATAACTTCGTTATTAAAATTATCAGGGTCGATATATTCTTGTCCAATTGCAGCATCGATGAAATCACGATTATCATCTACCTGATAGGTTTGTCGGTGTGATTTGATTTCGTGAGTTAGGAAATCGTAAAAAGACACCCAAATTTTCTTGTCGCAATCAATAGTTTTCTTTTGGAATACACGTGCTAATGGAATGAAATCATACGCTCTTCCCTGAATCTGCAGTACCTGGAAAGCCAACTCTACTATTTCGAGGAACTCTTCATCGTTGTGTTCGTGGGTTTTGTTGAATATCAATCTGCACATGATGTTCGACACGCTTACTGAAATAAGCATTTTAATGTCAACAACTCCATTTTTCTCCTGGAAAATAAAATTATATTTATTGGAATATCTGCCAGAATGGCACGAGGTTATGAAGTCAATCGGGTGTGTGTGTTTCTTCTCTGTTTATTAGTAGCAGGATTACTAAAAAAGTTATTTCTCGATTTGCATAAGATTTTAAAGGATGGTTTCATAGCTGTATGGGGACACGTGTTTCAATGTGCATATGCCTAGGTCAAATATCAAAGCTGACCACAGCAATGAACAGTTTCACCAGGGAGTTTACAACTCCCTGGTTTCACCAAAAAGATTTTCATTGTAAAGCCGATTATTACGTGTTTATTGATATGTGAAATTGGCGGATTTGTGCTCTCAGAGTGCCCTTCTAGTTTATGTAATGCGATTGGATCATAAGTAAAATAAATAAAGGATGAATATAATAAAATGATCAATACAGCTTAAAATGTACACATCTGTTAAAATTAAATTTGAAAAAAAAAACTCGCACACCTTCCAGTAAAAATAATTATGTTAAAGGCCAAATGCAGGCAAAAATAAAAAAATTCCATTCCAGTAACTATTGATCTAGCCTATAGCACATTATTATGTGTAGTCATTTTTTTTTTGTGAGTGTTAAACAATTTAATCAGTGGGGATACAGTGGAGGATAGTTCAAATTACCTACAGTAATTTACACAAAGGCATTCATAAAATTATGTAAAATAAACGGTTTGGCAAAACACGATATAAATACGTTATTATAACTTTAATTTTTATTCAACTTCAGATTTCCCTTTTTTTTTAAAATGATCAACCATTTCCCCATTTTTTTTTCGTTTTTTAAAAATGTTAAACTATCCAACTAAAAAAAAGGGGTCTGGCGTGTTTTTCTGAACTTCATGGATGCGCTGCCTGAAGGGTAAAATATTGGTTAATGTTCATGCAAGAAATTTAGACATTGTAGTTTTGATAGTATATCGGTAGCTTTGTACCATCAGAAGAAGAAATTGCATTATCACAGTTTTTATTATTAGTTCTTTGTAGATTCAATTTAGATTAGATTATTTAATTTGACTGATGGATTAAAATGTTAATAGTAAAACCTTTAATAGAGAAACTAATTTGTTGATTTCCTCAGCAATTTGCTTTTCCATACATCGTTTTCCAAAGCCAAATTCTCGTAAAGTGTTCACAACAAACTGTCTCTGAGTCCGCCATTTGTCACCATAAGGTTGATCGAATATACCTTTGGAATAATAAACGTGAATTTATGAGATTTAAAATAAAAGGTATGATTAACATATAGTTTCAATTTCAAATTAATCAATAAAAACAGAATAGGCCAGTGTGATTATGTGATACAACATTTAATAGGGAGGTTTCGCAACCTTACGAATACGATAACGAAAACGGATACGTCACACATTTGTGAAACATTTGAGCTGATCCCCATTTCATATTCGTAAAGCGTGTGTGTGTTGACGAATATCACCAGTCATATTCGTAACTACAAAACGAGTATAGTTTTTGATCTATTTTGCACATTTTGCATTTGAATCAGGAATGATTCATGATTATAATATAATTATACTTTTATTGAAAGTAATTTACTAAAGTAATTTACTAAAATGCCTGGTAAATTTTGATAAATAGCAATTTTTAAAGTCTTCACTCGCTTTGATGTTACGCTAGGCCTAGGCAGCCAAGCACCAAACAACACGTACCTGCGCTTACCTCACATTTACCGCAGTCATATTTTGGGAGGCGCCCTCAATATTTCGTTGCCATGCGAAACAGATTTTTACTGGCTTACGAAAAACGAATACGTGTGCGTGACGTATCCGTTTTCGTTATCGTATTCGTAAGATTGCGAAACCTCCCTATATTAGCCCTTCAACCTTGCCTAAACCACCAGACAGTATTTTTATTGGAACCATAATTTTATCTGTGGGATCTAAGCTATAAATGGTAAGATTAGAGAGGTTTCGCAATCTTACGTATACAATAACGAAAACGGATACGTCACGCACACGTATTCGTTTTCGTAAGCCATAAAAAAAATCTGTTTCGCATGGCAACGAAATATTGAGGCGCGTCCAAAATATGACTGCGGTAAATTTGAGCAAAGCGACAGGTACGTGTTGCTTGGTGCTTGGCTGCCTAGGCCTAGCGTAACATCAAAGCGAGTGAGGACTTTAAAAACTTCTATTTATCAAAATTGAATTGGCATTTTAGTAAATTACTTCAGTAAATTACTTCCAATAAATCTATAATTATATTATAATCATGAATCATTCCTGATTCAAATGCAAAATGTGCAAAATAGATCAAAAACTATACTCGTTTTGTAGTTACGAATATGACTGGTGATATTCGTCAACACGAATACGCTTTACGAATATGAAATGGGGATCAGCTCAAAAGTTTCACAAATGTATGACGTATCCGTTTTCGTTATCGTATTCGTAAGGTTGCGAAACCTCCCTAATAAGAATAATGTTTAACAAGGCCATATAGATGGCTGCACTCGCGTGCTTAGTGTTTACCGACCGACCGACCAACCTACCAACTGACCGAAATTACTGAACATGTTTAAAAATGTTGAAATGTTTAAAAACAGTTATATTTTTTTAATTTACACGTGCGTAGCCTGTCACTTTTGACGTGCTCGTATAACGTAATTTCGAGTTGAAAAGTAAGTCAAGAAAACAGAAATCGGGCAAAAAAAGTGCGCAATAACATTTAACGCGCAGTGCGCGCGCAAAAATCTGCGCACTCATGGCTATTTTGTAAACGCTTAAAATTGCCTGAAACGTAGCCTACTCTTATTTCATCGAAAATAAATTTTGAAAATTTTAGGCGCGCGTACGCATGCGTTACATGCGCTACGCACATAATTGTATTGCCATATGATGATTTATGCCCTGAAATTTATGAGTACCAAATTTTATTTAATTGTGATTCATGGTTGTGAAGATATGATTACAAACGTGATTTCGTTAAATCATGCGTAGACCACGTAATTTTTTATTGCGCACCGTGAGAACATAACCACATCGATTCCTGGCCATCAGGAATATACTGTGAAAAATTGACTTAGCTAGATTAAACTGATATCAAGATAAGGTCAGAAAGCGATAAAACGCATAGTGATACCGGACCGACAGACGGACCGACAGACAGACCGACAGACCGACAGACCGACCGACAGAGTGAACTATAGAGTCGCTTCCACGCGACTAAAAACTACTGAAGCATCTATAGATACTCGCGTCCCAGATGCAGTACAGTACTTTAGGTATTTATATAAACTATAGACCGGTAAAATAAGATCTGTTTTTAATAATCTTACCCTCTTTGTTTGGATTAGAAAACTGTCGCTGACTCCAGAAATGGTGATGATTACTTGTTTCGGTTCTTCGAAGAATGTCTTTTATTAGTTGAGTATTGCTGACAGTCACGACCATTACATCACCTAGGTTAAAAGAAAAATGAATTAATAACTTAAAGCTCTTTCTATCAAATTTGTTTGACAAAAAAGTGTGATTATGCCCAAATATGGTAGTGATATGCCCAAATATGGTAGTGATATGACATCATCATGACATCATATTATTTTGTCACATAAAGTTTGATATTGTAGACAGAGCTTTATACCAACCAAAAGTTTATACTGAATTGAATATATATTAAAATATTGTAGAACACTTAAAAGTCTTTTTATTATATTTAGATCTTGTATTCATACATAAAGAAATATAATCCTCCGTGATCAATAATAAGAAATACATGATAGAAAGAAATAGTAAATCATAATAAATTATTCACATTTAAAGATATCCAAAAAATCCCACTCTCAAATGACTATTTTTCTAAAAAAAAATATTATTTTAACAATAACATTACCTAGCATAATGCTGAAAATATCTCCATATTTCTTCCTAATTCTATTGAAATCATAATGAACAGAAGGAGAAAGCGATAAAATACTGCCGACGAAAGGAATTCCAATCGGACCTGGAGGAAAGTTCCAAGTAGGCCAGCGTTTCAAAAAATGAAGTACAATTATAAAACAGATTACGGTTGCCGTGAGTGCAGCAGTAAATGATTCCAAATAATAATTTTCCATTTTAAAAACGCAATCCTTATATTAAATTATTCAACGTTCCTGCTCTTCAAAATGAAAATCGACAATAACCACCCCCGGATAATAACCATCAGGAGGACAACCCGTTTGGACTGTACCATTGTTAGAGTTGGAGGTGTTTTTTTTACAATATTGCGACTACAATACATTTGGTTACTTACTTTATACGCCTTTGAATTCTTAGCAAATTTAATTAGAGTGTTTTTTTTTGTTTTTTTTTTTTTTGATTAAATTAATATAATATATATCTTGTTTACAAAACAATCATTTATATATTATAGGCCTAGATATGAAAAATAAAAAAACCCTAACAATGATACAGTTCATAATGGGTGGGTATTGTCCTGGTTGTCAATATCCGGGTTTTTTCCTATTCTCTGAAATGTGACCTTCAATCGATCAGTAGGAAGGAAATCACTACCCGGACAATAACCACCAGGACAATCACCCACACACATTTGTGCTGCAGTGGAATATATATTCACTTGTTACAGTGAGGAATTTAACATGTATGTCCAGTGGCGTATCCAGGATTTTGAAGTCGGGGGGGGGGGGGAATTGCCAATTTGCCGACAAAATCAGCGTCATTACCTGTACTGTACATGCCTAGGCCTATACATCAATATGTTCTAGGATTGCATAGGCCTAGTCATGTTGTCTTATAGGGATAACGATGCAAAATTAAAACCAAATTAAACATTATCTGTTAGTATGTTGTATTAATATTACAATAAAGAAAGAATTACGAAAATCTGACTTGTAGTTTTCGAAATATAGGGTCTAAAACATCGACGAAAATGATCGTTTTTAGCCACGAAAAGAAGTAAAACAATTTGCGGCCTCAGTCGACAATTCTATTAACTGTGCCATTTTTGGTTAAAATAATTACATATAATTACGTTTTTTAGTAATTTATTTTATATATCACCATTAGAAATATCAATAAAACATGTTATTAAATGCTTATATACGGAAGCGTATATAAAGTTGTTTAATTAACGGAATTCGGACAAATTCATTGCTCTAACTTTGTGTGTAGTTCGATCAGAGAGATTCATGGTAGGCCTACACGCGCGAGAGCAAACATTCCGCTGCGGGTGATTCGCATCCACCAATCAAAACAGCCAGAATCCAAAATCATTCAACCGTGAGCAATGCCAATCACGAGAAAGCTCAGCTTTGATTGGCTTACGATGACATCATATCACAAAATGGTGGTTTAGTAGTTGAGCCTCCCTCCCGGACTATTCTGTTCCAAAAATGAAATACATGGATATTTTTTATGGTATGTGTGCTTTTTCTTTAGAAAATTGTAATAATAAAGGCCTCATATCGAGAAAAAAAAACCGGGTTTTTTGGCACTTATAATAAATATATCTTAGAGAAAAAAGCACATGGCATGTGGAACTATATAATCTTAGCGTAGGAACCATACAAATCCGTTCCAGGTAATAAGGTATTTTGACCACATTTTTTACGTGTTTCGTTCGATGTAATGAAAATAAAAAATAATTGATCTGAAGGGATCAATGATATGATATGTAAATAAACAAACACTCAAAAGAATTATGTTTACACTTCAATTATTGTCAGAATAATAGTTTATTCTTATTTCCCTAACTTTATTTTTTCCCGGCACCTTTGCTTACCGACGGACGCGATGATGTTCCGACGAACACGAAATCAGGGGGCCCGGGCCCCCGCCCCTCCGCCTCTGGATACGCCACTGTGTATGTCTAGATCACTCCTTCTGCTGTATTTAATACATAAAATGCTATTGTCCAAGTGTTTGAACACCGCAACCAACCTGTTTCAGGTAACCTGAATAACCCCTTCAAGTCACAAACTGCAGCGTATAAACCACGACCCTGTGAAGAAAGGTCATCTAAACTCTCAAATGGACAACATCATCAGCTTTCTTGTTTATTTTCTTTACAAAACTTGAAGGCCTACATCAAAAGTATCTCGATCTGGGTGTTTTGTAGCCACACTCTTGAATCCCCTTCCTCGTGTGAATATGTACGACGTAGTCTGAACCTAAATTGGTTTCAATAGTTCGACCACAAAAAGCCTTGTCAGTATCTTCAAATCTTGCCGTTAAAGCCTCCTGACTTTATAAAAGTATGGCCACCATGCAATTCAAAGAGGTTCAGCAAATCGGCGGAGGCTTTTGGTGCTGCAGTATGTCTTGTGAATAAATGGTATAATAAATCAGAAGGACCTCTATCCAGTATTGTAGCACTCTAGAGGAGACAAAAATGTTAATCCAATTTTATGATTCAACTGTAAGGGTAATTTGCATACAGATCGTGTGTGTGTGGTGTGGAAAATAGTGTACTAGCTTTGGTGATCATTCCATTTGTTGTTGTGAAATTCATCTTGACATTCTTGTTGATTACCATCTCATGTGCCTCATCAACGGCTGTACATGACAATTTATCATCATACATACATAGTTGTTTTGATGGTTATCTGTAAGCTAAAGTTAAGGTTGCAGATAACTGTAATAAAAATCAACCATCTATTGATCAATCAATATTAATAAGAGTGGGTTTTTTTTTTTGCGTTTAGGAAACTGATTCATGAAACCTAAAAGCTTCTTTACCAGCAATTTAATCTATCATTGAATACTAACTGTAAATGCATGCACAAAAGCATTCAATAACGTCTGACCAGGGAGTTGTTATTAGATCCCTGGTCTGACCCTGCTTTACAAAGAAAAGTGTGATGTCACACTTGAACAGGAAACCGTGTATGCATGTTATTGGTAGGTACCGGTAGTACATGATCCGATCAATTACTACCCATTCTCAAAATGTATTATACTGGTTATTACAGCCGAAAAAGTTATTAGGTGATCATTTAGAATAAAATGATCACCTATTGTTATTGTATGAAATCTTTATTCTTCTTTTTCTTATTGGTTATCCGCAACGAAGTTGCAGGATAACCTCTTGTGATTGTACGAAATCATCAACATCAACTTTTTATTTTTCTTCTTTCTTTCTGTATGATTTTTGTGTAACGCTTTTCTCTAAAACTTGCAAACATAACATTTTGTTACCTATGTTAACATTTTGACATTTATGTAACGTCGTCAAGCGAAGCTTTTCATGATGTTTACAATTGCGCAACGTGACGTACGCGCGATTTAACGATTTTCTCGTATTTAACATATGTCGAAAACCAAATAACATTTTAAAGTGAAACTTTGCAAAAGTTTAATTTATATCATGCGCTAACTTTCTGTTGAAAAAAAATTGCGTGTTTTACACAAAGTTACGCGCGCACGCGCATTTAAAATTTCAAAATGCGCAAAATTAATTTATAATCAACTTTCTACGCGTTTCATGTCGTTTTAAGCATGTCAAAAATTCCCACGCGTGCGCACATTTTTACGTGTGCGGTGCGCACGTAGCATGGAAAACGATTTTTTTCGCGTGATTTATGTTTTTCCAGCTTTTTCTAGTAATTTTACCAAATTTTAAACAATTTCGACTTAAAGATACGTCATACGAGCACGTCGAATTGGACAATTTGCGCGCGTTTTTTATGAAAATGTTAAAAAATTCGTTTAAAATATGCCTTTTTTTAAACAGTCGTAATTTCTAAACTAGAAGGTCAACTTTTTGTGGATGGGATATTCTGGAAGTAGATGAGTTGTAGATATCGGATCAGGTATTAATATGGCTAACCGGACATTTTGACGTCATCGTATGGCCACGCGAATAGAAAATTTAGGATTTTTGTATCTTTCGTCATAGCTCATCACATTGAATAGAGCGCATCTCCACTTATCCGTTTTCCATTTTCACCCCGATTTTGACATTGTCTAGGTCAATCAACTATCTTTCGCATGAGTTAAAAATATTTTAATTTTTTTGACGTCATCATGCCTAAAAATTAATATCACGTGTGGCAGTAATTTCATCTTTACAGTAAATTTTAATCTGTTATAGCTCGTAAGAATAAAATGTGATAATCACGATTAAAACTTTTTCTGGAAGCTATTGGATTGTAGATACGAAATTATGTAAAAATGTTGCCAATCGGATGTTGTGACGTCATCATATGGCCAGTTAAATAAAAAAGGTCGTATTTTCATCTTTTGCGTCATAATTCATTACATTTAAAAGAGCGCGCATCAATATTTCACGTATTCAAATTTCTTCTACACGTTAATACGTTGTTGCTGAGATAATTTGCTTTCGGAATTACTACCTTCGCGTTTCATTTTAAAACCGTCAACATGTTAAAAATTGCAATAAATAGCGGGTCCCGTAATTTCACCTATTCTACACTGTATGTGATATGGATACAGATTATACTGTCTATACTATATATGGATTTAAATAATAAAATTCAGCAATAACAACATATCATATTCTTCAGTTCAGGTCATAATGCCAACGTGAACACTTCCTTTTGTCCTCAACCTATCCCCTTAATGTTAATGTTTCACCACTTGCGCGGCGGATAACCAAACTCGTCAAAGTGACGAGTTACATGTCTAGTTATTTATTTCTCTCTGTACAGATTTTGTGTAACAAATATCTCAAAAAGTTTAATGTTAATGATTACCAAAATTTTACAATGTCTTTCAAATACGTTAACTTAGTCCTAATAAGCTTTTCAGCGTGATCACTCATCCGTGACGTAACGTATACGCCATTTTGTGAAATCACATTATCAATCATATCTCCATAATTCATTATCACATATTAATGAAAATCACTACACGTAAACTTGAGGTCAAGGTAAAAAATATTAGCAAATAAAAACTCGGGCGTTTCAAAGTCATGCGCGTGAAATCGCGCGTTGAAATTTTAAAAAGCTCAACATTTAGTTTTTATCAATTTAGAGCATGAAATAGGCCATTTGCGTGTTTCAAAAAATTACTGCGCAAAAACACATTTTTGCGCACGCGATTTTTAAAAAGGGTAAAAAATAAAATTTGATGTATACATCATATTCTACTCACAATCCTTAGTACATTCTCCGACTTTGAGTCCATTCCGACTTAAAATAACGCTATACGAGCACGTTAAAAATGACAAAATCCGCACATTAATTGTACAAAAGTGCTAAAAATGGTAAAAAATAAGGCCTTTTTAAAATGAATATAACTCTTCAGAATGGCAGGTGACCCCCAATTTTTTTAACTTATTATGGAAGCCAATAAGTTGTAGATATAAATATATATACATATTAGACGTACAAAATGGTATGACGTCATCAAATGGCCACTTGAATTTAAAAATTAGTAATTATTATCTTTTTGTGTGGGTGATCACATTCAATAGAGCGCATCTCCGTTATTTGATCCCGATTTTCGGACACATTTTAGTATGTGCTTGCTCAATTAATTATCTTTCTCATAAGTTGTCAACATTTTTATTTGATGACGTCATCACGCGTAAAAACTTGAATAACCTAGGTCGTGTAATTTCAGCTACACCATACATTTGAATATCTTATAGCTCCTCAGAATTAAAGGTGACCTTGAAGATTATAATTTATTATGAAAGCTGATGAAATGTAGATATGAATTCGAATAAAAATTAAGCCTATCGGATGTTGTGATGTTATCATATGGCCAGTTGAAGTTAAAAAGTAGTTTTTAAATTTCTTTAGTCGAAGTTATACAAATTTCAAAGAGCGCGCATTGCGCTTCTACGTGTCAAATTCTCTTCCAATCCTTATATTTATTTGCTCAATTCATTATCTTTCGAAATTGTCATCTTCGAGTTTATTTTGATAATTCCATCATACCAAAAAATTAGAACTTGATGTGTGTCCCATAATTTCACCTATGCTACACTGTATATAGATATACAGTATATACTGTACATATTGTATATGGCATATAATAGGCACAACTCAGCACTATAATCGTATGCATCATGTCATAGGATGGCGTACATCAACTTTTTACGATCGTATGTTAAGGTACGTGCATGTTTCAAAAATGTTAATTTCATTAAAATGATAAAAATGATCACCTATAATTCGTCAAAGTGACGAATTAAATTCTAGTTAAACTAATTGTAATACTATTAATGATTGACACTCAAAACCTGTAAAATAATGATAATAAAATCAAACTTTAACTTTATAGTTTATTTTGTTATTTTAAGAAATACATCAATTTTTTAACCATATTCACATTGTCGCCAAGGCAATGGCCTTCAGATTGACTATAACAATTATTATTCTACATTCTTTAAAATACAGTATATTGTGTAATTTTTTTTTCAGAATCAATTATTATTATTATTATTATGTGACATTAAAATGAATATTTGACTGAAATAATTAGTTTAAGAACGCTTGTTCTGGATGAACACGACAACTGCCGTTAGGTAATACTTTTCTCATAGGTATATAACATTATTAAGTCAAGGTAAAAAAAAATTCACAAATATGTTAACAATCTTATATTTTTAAAAGAAATAACATACAATAATTGATAGTAGTAGTAGTAAACATCATTTTATACACTTATCTCAAAAGTTAATGACAAAATTATATGATACAGGCCCATTTCAACAACAACCAGCCTTATTGCCCCAATATTTTAAAAAGACCAACCAGGAAGTTATAGAGGAATATCACTTATTTGCTAATATGCTCCTACATATTATAAATAAGAGATTACATTTTTGGGCAGAAGATAATACCATTTTACATCAAGAACAGAACAAGCCGGAGACAATAGACAATTATATTTATCATCAAAACAAATACTTGGCTTTCATTGATTTCAAACGTGATTCCGTAGGATATACCATGGAAACATCCTACCTTATTTCTCCATGGATATACATACTCTTCACACTTCTAAACAATTCAGGAGTAAACGGGAAAATATTAAAATGTATTAATTCAATGTACATCAGCTCATGTTAAGGTCGAGGGCAAAGTAATTCCTTCAAATGTTTAATCGGCTGCTTATTGTTTGCAAATCAAACGAAACATTGACATCCGATTTGATCTGCTGGCGCCGCCGGACCGGAATCGTGCCGGAACAGGTGTGAAACACCCTTAACGCGTAGGCGTTTTGGTAACTTACAATAATAATAATAATAATATGAAATCATATATAGTATTTTATTCTAATTGTACAGTAGTAAAATATGAGGTTGAATGATGTATCAATATTAAAGAAAGTTCACTTAAAATGATGTAAATATATTTATTTCAAATTTTAAAGAAAGACTTTGAACGACAAAAATTCCACACGCATTAAATACAATTTTGGAATTAAAATAACAAATTATAAACATAGACCAATTAATAATAATATTAGAATTCGAAATTGTAGCCTAAAAGGAAGATGGAATTGTATTTATAGAAATGAAAGATTATGCAAATTATGTTCTCTACAAGCAATTGATCACTTCACTTTAATTTGTCCCTTTTATTCAGATATTAGAACTAAATCCATGTTTTCCTTACGAATAACCCATCTAAATTAACATATATTTATATTTTGTCCACTAAAATTGCTGATCTTATAACTAAGCTTGAAAAATATTTATTTATTTCATTTAAACGTAGAGAAGAATTTTTAAACGCACTCTATTGTTAATTTGTTTATGTCTTACATTGTATATTATTTGGGCCAAAGGCCAATAAAAGAAATAAAAGGATTTTACAAATTTATGGAATCTCTATCCTTTGGATACCGGACATAACACTTTGCAGCTCATTATAATAATTTTATAATATATCATTCTTAGCCTAATCCAAAAGCTCATGGAGTACACATCAAAGTACCCTACTTACCAAATTAATTTCTGCCGGTGTATTTTTAGATAGCATTTACACCTCAGGTACAATATGTTTGGTAAACTCCGGCTTCTCTGTCCTTATACAAAAAACCTCACCATTCTAACTAACATAATAAACATTTTATTCAATCAATCGTTCCATTTTAAAGCGCCATTCCAACGAGCATTGCTAATGGCGCTGTCAAAAAGAAAAATCAAAACAAGTAAGTTTTTAGAAATGACGTAAAACGTCAAAAGACGTCGAGTTTTTAATATAATAAAGGGAGATTGTTCCAGAGCCTAGGTCCAACAGTACTGAAATATCACCCCAGCAATATTTATTAGTAACTATTATTTGCATATAATTTGCATAGGCCTGCACCATTTGGTGATACTCTATAAAGCTAAAGGAAACAGTTCAGTAATGATAATTCATTCATTCATTACAAAACATGGATTCACACATCGACAAGGTAATTCAATTCTAAAGATACTATTTTACAATTATGATGACAAGAATATCCAAAATAATTCTACTTTACATCTATTTATTAGCATTGAATCGAGTATAAACACGTCCTGCTATTCTGTCGGCCTATTATACAGATCCATGGATTTATCTTGATGTCACACGTATCTTGTAAGGTTTATTTGACAACGTAAGCCCAAGATCACCATCAAGCGATGGAGGTAAACTGCCGATTGGAAAATCAAATTTAAAATGTTGTGTGAGAAATGTAAAGAAAAGAAATAGTTCCATCTTGGCTAATGACATACCCAAACAAATTCTACGACCTGAAAATATGATTAAAAAATAAACACAATTTAACATGGTAACAGGTAGGCCTAAACTGATGAGAAAAGCTTAAATGGAAATCGACCTCTAAGTAATACTATCGTTAAAAATGGGATTTGGCTAGGCAATTGATCTAAAAAACAGCCCAAAATGAAAATAAATAGCAAACAGAGATTCTTGTTTTTTAAATGGTCACTTATGATGATATGCAAATTAGCCTAAATATGCAAATTAGGGTGAAATTACAGGGGTTACCATATCTCAAAAATTATTAGTCAGAGAGAGTTGATTTATTCAGAATGTATATATTTATATTTGCTCTAATGATACACGAAAAAATGACCAGGAAGTATACCTCCACCAAAAGCTAAAAGATTTTCGTTCATCAATACTCCACCATTTCTATTAAGAAACCGTTCAGGAACAAAATCATAAGGTTTCTTCCATGTGGGTTCATCATGATGGACAGCCCTAAAAATGTAAATATAACTGTGATCTAGATTGTTTCTTTCAAGCGAACATATTTAGGTGTTTCTTGGGATAAAAAGGGAATAACTAAACCTACCACAAATTGGCCACAAAAACCGTCCCATTTGGTAGGTTGTATCCACCGATAGATATAGTTTCACTTGTCTTCCTTGTGACGAACGGAGTAACTGAAGCGATTCGCTGTGCCTCGTATATTACCGCTATTGTGTACGGCATTTCTGTTTGATCATTGAGTTCCGGATAGCGATTTGATCCCACAACCTGGAGTGAAATCACATTATTAACATTGAATTTGAATTTTGAGAAAAATAATCCCACAAAGTAGAGTTAACACACAATTGTGAAATATACTATACTAATGAACAGTGAGATTATTGTGAATTGGAATAATATATAAACAAATTATGTGTAGCATTTTAGAAAAAAATTATAAATGTATACGAGCTAATGTTAGATGAGGATAAGATAGAAAATGTTATGGTACAGGTACTAACAATGGCTATGGCACTTTTGTTTACCTTTTCAATTTCGAGAAACACTTTCTCCTGAATTTCTGGGTGTAACCCCATGTACAGGATTATCCATGACAACGTAGAAGATGTTGTTTCGGTTCCTGCTATGAATAAACTAGTTACATTCATTTTGATACATTCGTTACTAAAATTATCAGGGTCGATACATTCCTGTCCAATTGCAGCATCGATGAAATCGCGGTTATCATTTACTTGATATGTTTGTCGATGTGATTTTATTTCGTGAGTAAGGAAGTCGTAAAAAGACATCCAAAGCTTCTTGTCGGAAGCAATGGTTTTCCTTTGGAATACACGTGCTAGTGGAATGAAATCATACGCTCTTCCTTGAATCCGCAGTGCCTGGTTAACCAAATCTACTATTTCTATGAATTCTTCATCATTGTGATCGTAGTTTTTGTTGAAGATCAGTCTACACATGATGTTGGACACACTAACGCCATATAAGCCTTTCATGTCAACAAGCTCTCCATCTTTCTCCTGTAAAATATAATTATAATTGTAACAATGTATTCGAATGCATTGAGAACCAGTGACGCAACACAGGATCAGTGAAATTTAAGAAAACAAGATGAACAATGTAAAACTGAATATAGAAATAAGGTTACCGTTTTAGACATAAAATAAAAATGTTTATATGTATATTGAGAAGAAATTGGTGTTTGAAGAATACAAAATGGAATCCACGGTGACGAGTAGTTTAATTAAAATAACACCATGGATTGTTGATGTACACAAACAAAAATACACAGTACAAAGTACATATCTATAGTTTTTAGAGAGAAAATGTTATCAGTATATAAAGCATCTTCAAATGGTGTGATTTGTTTATTTTCTGATGAAATTAAATGGTAATACCTTTAAAAGAGAAACTAATGTTTTGATTTCTTCGGCAATTTGCTTTTCCATACATCGTTTTCCGAAACCAAAGTCTCGTAAAGTGTTCAAAGCAAACTGTCTCTGTGTTCTCCATTTGTCACCATAAGGTTGATCAAATATTCCTTAACAAGGTAGAAAGATAATTATGTATGAAAGTAGTTCAAAATAATTAACAGATAAACATATGTATATAAAATAATAATTATAATAAATTTGAACAAAACCTTTGATGAAAACAATTATTTATTTACATTAAAAATCGTAATTTATAGAAAGAAGGGGTAATTTCGCGTTAACCGTTTATCTATATTGTAATTGTGTTTATCTGTCTATTTTAAAACTAAATAGCATATTGAAAGATTCATCTTTATTTTTAATGTTAATTCTATTTGTAATTTTGTCTCGAAAGAGATTTATTGACTTGTTTAATATGTTTAAATTTCAAATAAATTTCTTTATCAATTTTTAAAAACTAATTCAAACGATACCATATAGAAAATAATAGATAATAATCTACCCTCTTTGTGTGGATTAGAAAACTGACTCTGACTCCAGAAAAAGTTACGATTACTCGTCTCGGTTCTTCGAAGAATTTCTTTTACCAGCTGGACATTGTTGACCGCCACAATCACTGAATCACCTACGGTTATCAACAAGAAGATCATACATTAATATTAATAATAAATCTTATTCAATGTATTCTTATTTTATTTTATATAAACTTGGTAGATCACTTTCTTAAAAATGTGAAGTCTTAAAAATAGTATTCTTTGTAACAATATATACACATTTTTAATAGCATTAACTAAAGAAGTTGCTCCATTGGTCGGTAAAATAGTGCACCAATGAGTATACACATCCAACTTGCAATGTTCCAAAGCAAGCATTTAGGATTTAAAACAAAAAAATAGCTACACTAAGTTCTCTATTTTTAGGCCCATACTATATATTTCGATACTAACGTTGTAACCAACACAATCGTGTATCGATTGCACGCAAACATTAAACATATAATAAAACATTACCCAACATAATGCTGAAAATGTCTCCATATTTCTTTCTAATTCTATCGAAATCATAATGAACAGATGGAGTGAGCGATAAAATACTGCCGAAGAAAGGAATTCCAATCGGGCCTGGAGGAAAGTTCCAAGTAGGCCAGCGTTTCATCAAATGCCATACAATTATAAACCCGATTACGATTACTGCAAGTCCAGCTGTAAATAATTCTGAATAAATCGCCATTTTCAACAGCAAATCTGAGTGGAAAAGCACTGTGTAGGTTTATCGACGATTGCGTTTCTATCTTCAATTGAGGATATCATTAGGTGTGTTCATTTCCTAAAGGTTTATAACATTATGAGTGAATGAACTTCATGGAAGGAAGTACTAGCAATGGTAATAATAATGTTTACATGATTTAATCATGTCAACTTTACAATGTAGGCCTATTCGAATGAAAGTTCATACATGCTGGTAAAAATATAAAGTGTTTTTAAACGAACTTACAGCACACAATTCAACATACCTTAAATTGTCGACATGTTACATATGTCTTCATCAGAAGAATCAAATGCTTTTGGCCATTTTTTGAAAAATCCCTGTACTTGATAATGTTAAAAATAGCTACAGTTTTGTAAAGTTTATCATTTTAACAAACAGTCTGAATATAGAAATTGTCACTGTCTGTACATTAAAATCAATAAACAATCTATATTTACAAATTTGTATTTAGTTTATTAATTAACTCTTACACAACAATATTTATAAAAGGTATAATTACATTGGGAATGTCTGTAAAAATAATCTAAAATATAGTTCGGTCTATTACACAATCAATTTGATATACACACATTATTTTGAATATAAATATAGGCCTATACATTTATATATTACAAGGACGGAATGTTTATTAAAAACTACAATAATTATACTGCAATGTTAAAACTTGGATGGATGGATTAATAAAAAATATTGCATCGGTTTTATTTGCACGCAGTTAAACAAAAGCAGGATTGGATTTATTTTCACTATATCTAGAAGGCTGAATGTTAATTACTAATTTTAAAAGCGTTTTGGAAAAAAACATCAAACTATAGCATAACAAGTATAAGTGTGGTACAGTATACTGAATGTACAAGAGACTAATGCTATTAGAGTACCGTTTGATTTATCGTCAGATTAGAAAGGATGTAAAACGTCATGTAGTATAGAAATATATTCTAACCTTCTTAATGGAATGTTTGGTATTTTAAATAATTATTTTTTTAGTTTGATATTTTTTCTTTAACAAAAAGTTGTCCTTTCAAGTCGATACGCGAAGTATAATAAATATAATTTAAATATTTCACATGTTTTAAAATGATTCTTTCCTTATTATATTACTGCAGGTATTATCTGTTTTCAGTACACCTCTTTTTTCAAACGACAAATGATCCGACAATGCCTCAATTGCCGAGGCACGTCAGTGGAGCCTTTATAACTTGATCGTGCTGTTTAATGTTTGTAATGTGTCATTATATTTTATGTTTTGCAAAGATCTCTAGTATCGTTTGCAAGGGAGCCATGTTAAAGTGTGCGCCCTCTATTGTTGTGGTATTTGTACACTTATATGCAAATTATGCTTGTACACTACAGTATAATGCCAATCACGTAAAACGGCATTGAAAGGGACATTGTGGTCGAAGGCGGTGTTATGTGCGAGGCCTTACAATTTATTATCAGTGTTTCCAGGATATGTATTGTAGTATCATACGTTATTGAAAGAATAAACCCTGCATAAAAATTAAGCCTTCGTGTACGAGTTATTAATAAAGTGTCGCTTTATTACAATTTATTAATCGTAACATCTGGGAATTAGCCAAGGTTATTGCACTGCATCCAAGCGACGACGGGCTCGTAAGAAAGGTTTCAGTCTTCGTTGGACGACGACAATCCGTGCTGGAAAGACCTGTGCACAAACTAGTGCAGTTGGTGCCAGTTGATTGAACTTATGAACTTCTCTATGCAGGATCCTTGCCATCATTTATGCTATGAAACTGTATTTATAAACGATGAGTAAATAAATGTGAATTGAATTGAATTGAATTGTGCACTTATTATCAATACGCTATAAAAATGTCTAAAAACAATCGCCTGTAAAACATCAGAGACGTTCGTGATAGAGCTTAAGATTTGTTACATTGGTTACACTTCAATATAGTCAACAACAAAAAATTGTAAGGGGAAGATGTAGATGTATACATTTAATCTATCCTCACAGTTCAGAATGATCATAATACAAGCTTCGTCTTCGTCTTCTTCGTGCGTCAGGATACGTAACTTGGAACCGTGCTTGATCTAATGAACTGGAGACAAATAATGCACTACCCTTCACAACACCATGGTGACTGTACAGACCTTGATCTAGTAGCAAAGTTGATCCTAAAAGAATAAAAGTATTATTGGTAACTGAAATTTAACAAAATACATAATGAATTTATACTGTACTAAAATAATATTATAAATTAGAAAACACTGTGATGTCGTGACATTATGGTTTAAGAAATACCCGATTCCAATTGTTCAAATTATCAGATAGTAGACGTAATTGTATGAAATTTTAGACGCTTTCTATTATCATAATGGCCTTTTGTACTCGATTTTTGCAATAACACACATCCAGATAATCTAAAAAACATAGGCCTCAAAGTTTATTAAGGTACAAACAAACAATGTGCAAGAGTTAACGTACCTTCTTCTTCATTGTCAATTGAATAGTGAGCTTCCAGCAGTTTCTTATGTCTTTGTCGCTCTAACCCTGCTAACTCCAAATGCTCGTTTATTTCACTGTCAATTAAAGCCAGTCCCCAGATCCTTATCTGTAATGGTGAATGAAATTCAACATGGATGATTTTCAACAACGCAACTGACTCTTTAGTTGCCCCTGACCAAAGTCAAAGGTTGGTATTAACCACTAATTGTGTTTTATTTTTGTATTACAATGAATGTCAGTGACAGATCTGGGATTTTGAAATGAGGGTTCAGCCTCAAACTAATAAAATATCAACTAAAGTGCTAGAAATAACTTAATTTAAATGTTATTATTTTCTCTGAAATCTATAAGGTCCTCAACACCGCCCATTTCGTGTGACATTGTACTAAAAAGAAAATAATAGACTTACCTCATCCATAATTCCATTAAAATAAGTAGAATTATCTCGCCCGAGGTACAACATAGTTTCATTTTCAGAATATGATGTCTTTTAAAAGGACAAAAACAAAAATGTTTATATTTTTTTAAAAATTTATTTAAATATTTTATTTTTATTAATTAATTTTATTAGGGTAGAATCGGATGATAGCAGTGTTTATGACCTTAAGTATAATAATACTTTTGTTTTATAAATTTTATAAATCAAATGTGAGTTTTGGTCTAATAAACTCGCAAGACCAAGTATAGGCTAAAGGACATTTAACACAAACATTATTCCTTCCATCTCTCTTATGCTAAAACTACCATTTTCAAGAAGTAACAGAATAATTCGAATACAATCAATGCTGTGAGATGGCTTACCCATGTAACAGGACTAATATTTTCGAGAAAAGCCTCTGTGCCAGATGTCGTTCCATTTAGGAATAATGACAACTCATGATCTGTATTGATATAAAGTAATTGAAACATTTATACTTGGAAAGTATTGTGTCATTAATAAAGAAAATCACACAAATGAAATTGATTTACAGAAAGTCTTCATTTAGGTTCATATTCTGAGCCAAACATGTATTTGATTTATGAAGTACCATTCCCATGTATGAATCATTAAGCTGTGGACTGTATGTTACATTTTTCAACTTCAAGCTTCTCTCCATCATACCAGTGCATGCAGTCGTACATCGTTGTCTCGCTCGTGTACATGATCATTGTGTACAATGGACCTAGTTTTTTATAGTACTTATCCGAGAGAACTTGTTGTATACCATGATAGCAAGTGAGCCTATGTAATGGCTATGGATTACGGTTCCACTGTCTTAACCGTTCGGCCACTCGCATATAAGTAGAAACTCATGAAACTCACTTTGTGCATCATATCTCATTGCAACATGTGTCCAAACATTCTCTCCAATTATTGTTCCATTCGATAAAACACTGCTTCCAAGTTGAGCAGCAATTTTTCTATAAAAAAAAACCAACAGTAGTTTTTAGAAAGAAGATGAATTACAGTTCCTTATTTATTTTCGTCAACCCCTACTGTTGAAGCATTCCTCTGTCTCTTTCTACATTTTATGTTCCAGAAAATGTTGTCTTCAGATAATTTCCTGAATGTATTACATCCACTTTGTTAACATATTGTTACATTTCTGTTTCACAAAACATTTTTTTCATATGTTAACATATAAATAAATATTCATATTTATAAACATATAGCCTCTGACCAATTCTTACCCATCTTCAATAAAGAAACAAAAGTCGCTGTTTAGTGTACATATAATTGGCATTTTGGTTGATGGATAACCAGCTGGAAGATTAACCCATGCCTCCAATGTAAAACTATTAGACACTCCAAGATTGGTTATGTTATTCAAAATGACATAATCATCGATGCCATCAAAGTATAACGCTTGGTTTATTCTGGAATACAATAAACAACCAAAACAATAAGTGTGTTAAGTCAGGTTTTCACTGTTTAAGCTATTTATGTTAATCAACAGTTTTGCAGGGAACAGTACTCTACACAGTTATTATTTTCCATCAAGAGCAATTTTCATTTTCACTGCATGTTCGATCAGGCTGGTACGATGAACTAAAAAAAGATAACAACTTAAACAGATTGTTTACAATATATACTGAATACTAACCTATCTGCACATTTGTATGAAAGCTTCGAAAAGATAACATCCGATTGAGCATACACCATGACCCCTAAGCGACCTCCTACATAAGTGGTATCATAGATATCACCAGAATCTGTTAGAGTTGTTTCCTCTTGTTTTATCACAACTCTGCAAAATAATAAAATACTTATAAACATCATTGTAACCAACAATCCTAATAATAGGATGGAAAAAGCTTCATAATAGTTCAGTTTGTTAAACAAAGTTCAATTCATTCAAATCACAGATTGTACCATAATGACATCATCAAACCTCTGGTGTCCGATCATCAACTGGTTTTATCCTTGAAATTAAGCTGTTCAATGCATATTATTATTAAAGTCCTATTAAATTAGTCTTCTAAAAATAAACTACTCATAATAGTATCCTATTTATTCAATGGTATTTTTTTCATTTGACAGTACATTACCTGATGAGTCCTATAGAAGGTCTGTGTGTGAGATACCACCGATACGATGTTTCATGTTCCCAGCCTCTCATCTCTGGATCATGCCATAGCAACTCCACCTCATTATCAGTAGTGTAGGAATACCAAATTGCATCAGAAAGGGTACTAGAGGGCCCAGATAAAGATTCCACCTTCTACAAAGATAAAGCATCCAAAATGTAGCCATTTCTATTAAATACTTTTATTTAAATGTGTACACGGTTTATGGGATTATGGACACTCACTCATCTAACGGTGAATAGTGATGTGATAATACAAGTGGTTTGTTTTGGCTAATTGCAGTAATGATATCGTACTAAGTTAAAAAATGGATGTGATCACCAGAAGATATTAACATAAATACATATTTATCACTTGTTCTACAACTTCGTTCCACAATCAACATAATTAGGGACTTTTAGATTTCAGTGAATGTGCACAATGTCTACTCTAGAAGCCTACTTTAAAGACAGTGGCTGCGTGTGAACTAATACACCATGGTAACCCCTACTAGTCTCGAAAGCACACACGAGAAGACTCAACCAGAACCATACAGCATGTAAGCCTCGAACCCTTTGCCGATATTGTTATGGTTACACTGCCGCACCCTTTGTACCATTTGGTATGTTTGAGTCGGTCAAAATATACATTATACATTTCTTTCTCCATGCCTGAATAGTCTATATAACTTACCTTAATCTGAATGCCTTTGACAGCAGCCTTATAACTTGGATTATTCAAATTTGCATGTTTCCACATGACAATGTAGAACTTTCGGTTGCTTTGATAACCAAACACAAACCCCATATAGCTATCACCATTTTGACTGTTCACATACATTGTCCCAGAGTAATCAACAGCTCCGACACGGTCAGATCCAATCAGCATGGTTGGCATTTCTGTATCAATAATTTGTTGAGCTTCCTTCCCCTATTCAGAAATATTCGTCGATTTTGATAACGTTTAAAAGAGACACTTTTAGGTAATTTATTAATAAATAAAAAACCAGTCATTACAAATATATATATATATATATATACATATATATATCTTAAATAGTAGGACATGATTTAGGAACTTTTGGGCTTCTTGAAAAGGTTTTAGAAAGAGCAGTTAGTGGAGAATAAGTGCAGTTATTAGGCTTACTAAACTTACATCATTTCGGACAGCCCATTCGGGATCTGCAGCATTTGCAAGACTTGTGTCAAGGTTTACAGTGATGTGGTTCTCGAAGCTTGTACTCTGATATTCATATACTTTCATGCAGTTATCTTCTTCATTAATGACACCATCTCCATCATAATCATCTTGGCAGGCATCACCAAGACCATCACCATTGCTATCAATTTGGTTTGCGTTAGTGCATAGAGGGCAGTTGTCATCCGAGTCCGTTATCCCATCACCATCTTTATCATTGTCACACATATTACCTTTTAAAAAGATTCATGTATTTCATGCATATTAAATCAATGTTAAAATTATATTTTAATATATTATTTAGTTGTTAGGCTATATTAGACGTAAAAATAATTGTTTAACTCTAATTCTAACTCACCAATGTCATCTAAATCTCTGTCAGATTGGTCTGGGTTCGATACTGTCTCACAATTATCAAACTCATTGATTACCCCATCTCCATCACTAGTAAAAAAAGAATTTAAAAATAGTGTTAGTGTCCGTATTGAGTACACAATATAGTAATTTTAAAAGGTGTAAAGCTAACATGATATGAGAACAAACAACAACTCTATTTAAAGTTATATTTTAACATTTATTGTTCAGAAGTTGGGTATTTAAACAAATAAATAACAAATATAAATGATTAAAAATGTTATTCTAATTAATAATAATCTTTCCCTAACCACTCAACTAAAAGGACAAAAACATTTCCATTTACAAATCTTTATTAGTGGCACCAACTACATCACATAAATCTCCATAGCCATTTTGATCTGTGTCTGTTTGAGCAGAATTAGAGGTTCCGATGCAGTTATCACAATCATCCCCAACACCATCACTATCCTCATCTTCCTGACCACTGTTTGAAATGAGAGGGCAGTTATCAGAACCATCAACAACACCTTAAAAAAACATTATATTATTTTTGGTAAATAAAATTTCATGATGTGGTTAAAGTAAATGTTAATTGAATGTTATATATTATAATTGTAAACTATTTTTATAGTGGTCTTTATGTTAGATGACAATGACAACCATTAGAACATGTTTTTCGTGACCAAGGTGAAGTCTTTCCAAACACACATGGCCTATATTTACTGTAATGAAAACAGTGCATCTCTCGGAAGAGCAAATTGTCACTCCACTGTACTCCGCTCCAAGCCCCTGTCGTTCATGTTGGCGCTGCACTCTGGCGACAGTGGGTCCATAGAAATTTGAATTGAAGATGAACATTATCAAACAAAAAAGGTCAGCCTTAAGAGGTAAATACTTACCATCACCATCATCGTCGGTATCACATGCATCGCCTTCTCCATCTTCATTGCTATCTAACTGGTCCCTATTGGCATCACTAGGACAATTGTCACAAACGTCACCAACACCATCTGAATCTGAGTCACTTTGGTCAATATTTGCCAAAAATGGACAGTTGTCCTATCAAAAGGATAATACTGCTTGATAATATTCATATTATACTGATTCTAATTTGAATGTCTGGCATGGACCCATCTTCGAATATAAATACTATTTTTTTTATTAAACTATCATTTTATTTTGAAGACATTTAACAAATGCAAATTGTAAGAATTCAAATTTTTAACTTACACTTGTGTCATCTATATTGTCGTTGTCATCATCAGTATCACAGATGTCTCCGATCTGGTCGCCATCTTGATCTTCTTGTCCACTGTTTGGAATATTTGGACAGTTGTCCTGAAAATCAAAGAAACAAGATTATAAAACCGTAGTAATCTTTTAACAAAATACAGTAAAAACTCAAAACAATAGTATGCACCGCAAACCTGGTCACTAATATAGTACTACAACCAAGGCAACCTAACAACAGGATGCTGAGCTCCGGAGATAAACGAGTTTATATGTGGCAGTCAACTTTGTGAATGATTTTCGATTGGCAATATTGGCTTCCTCAAATGTTTGGTTAGGAGACACCTCGTCGCGGAGAATATAATGTTATACATGGTTTTTGTCAAATGTCTTTTCTTTTGTAAATCCATAGCATTTCAGTGTTTTCTGTGATTTGTGAATATTTGAATAAATAAATACGTACATCAAATTAAAAAGCACTGTTTTAAGTGCGCTGTTGCTTCAACAGCTTTGGTGTTATAAAATGTCTTCCTCAATCATTAAAAAAGGCAAATTTTACATTTTATTCTAATCCTGACTTACTTTATGACATGATGTATCAATACAAGGCAGATTATTCAGAGGCAATCCATCCGTGTCGATATCAACTTCACAAAACACTCCATTACCAGCAAAGCCATCATTGCACTGCAAAAAAATTAAAAAAACATTTGGAAAATGATGAAGATTATTTAAACTTCCTGATGACAAATTCTACGTGAGATTTCTTTCTATTTCATTCTATTGTTTTTTTTTTATTCCAATACATACATTTTAATATTCTCACTCAATTTGAATGGAAGGCAGTGGCTAGTGTAATCAGTACCAGTTTTAACAACAATTCCACAAATGTTGCTACATTCATATTAAATAATAAAATCAGTGAAATGTTCTGTAATTGTTGATTTAAGTGATGTATAAAACAATTTTTTTTCAAATTATCTGAAGGAAGTACTGTACAAGAGTAACAAATATCACATTTGGTGACCATGGTGACCATCTTGTGACCAATCTCTTACCTCACAGACAAATTTGCCAGCACCTGTAGACGTGCACGTGGCATTGTCATGGCAGTTTGCTACGCCTGTTGCACAGTAATCTCCTTCAGTGCATCCAATATAGCCGTTACCAAGATAACCAGATGGACAGTAACTGCAATAATAACTTCCCTAAAATTTAAAAGGAAACACCCACATTGACTGTATTATAGTGTCTACAGATAAAATGATAACTTTACAAACAAAACATCCCTTTATCACTGAATAAATTGTCAACTTACTGCAGTGTTGACACATTCTGACAATGGGTCACAAAAATGGTTTCCAGTTTCACATTCATCTAAGTCAATACATTCCTAAAAAAAAGAAGTGAAAAAATGAATACAAAAATAATCAGCTCAAGTAGGTGCTAAACAATGACTTTGTTTGTATTATCCGATGTTCATTTGGTAGGCCTATACAGTTTTTACAGGACTGATGATAATAATGAATTATAAAACAGGTTCAGTTACTTTATTCTGTGGTTTCCTGCAGCGACAATATTGAATTTACTACAAGCAGTTGGGCTCTTTTTTACTTACTTTCTGCTTCAGAAATGCTCAAACAACTTCATTCTTAGTTTCACTTTACTATATAATTTAACTTCACGTTGTATACTTAGCTAAAAATAATTCTTACTTGTTGATTATTAATGGCATCTTCAAGGCCAATACCATGAGGGGTTACACCAGAGTAGCCTGGAGGGCATCCACCACACTCATAACCTGGATCTAAGTCAATACAAGAACCAGCATCCCAACAAGGTGTAGCTAGTGTACACTAAGAAAAGAAAGTGAAATATGAACACTGTATTAGCATTCAATACAGTTTGTTGTAGCAAAATTTTCTCTTAAAAATGTATTTTACCCGAAAAACATGAAAAATGAAGATTAATTAAATCAGACTTCGAATAGGTTTTTGTTTTAATTAATCCCTTCTATAAAAAAACTAAAAAGAATAATGTTTTCTCATATAAAATGACAAAATAAATGGTCAAATTAAACCAAAACCACTATAATGAATCTAGAATTGTAGACACAATTTACTTTCAGCATGTTGGTGCCTTATCCGCTAATACTATAGTGTCAATAACATTGAAGAATTGCTATTGTTTTATTCTACCTCATCAATATTTGTACATGTCATTCCGTCTCCCTCGTAACCTGTAGGGCAATCCCTGCATCCATAGTAAGGAGCTGAATCAGTATTGAAACACACTGCTCCTGGAAAGCATGGACTTATGTGTGCCATACATGGGCCTAGGATTCAAATTTTAAAAGACTTTCTACATTATTCATATTTAGTTATTTACAAAAATCACATAAATTATTTAAAAAGTCGGTATCATTTTTGAAATCCTTTACCTGATAAACGTTTGTTCTATCTACGGTACACTCTAAAACTGAACAACAAGCAAGAGAAAAAGGCAACATACATGTCACATAAGTGATAGAACTGCATGAGTTTCACAATATAAATAAACTAAAATCATTATTAAATTTTTGTCAGCGATTTGAAGTAACAGTAAAAATTACTCTTACATGCTGCAACACTTGAACAAGTTTTGCAAACACCACAATCTCCAGCCGACCATTCAAATACCCCACATGGTTCACATTCCCACTTGCCTTCAGTGCTGGTGTAGCCTTCAGGACAGCATTCACATGCTCCCTGTCTGGTTAAATTCTGATAAGAACCTGGAGCACAGGGTATACAGAATTCTGAAAAAAACATATGTGCGATTTAATCATACTGCAATTGGCAAACTAGTCATCCAGTATTCTTATCCACTGTGGTTGAGATCTTATTTATTTATCTTAAATGGCAGTTTGATTTAACAATGAGCAAACATATTCATACCTGTGTCATAGCCTTGTGAGTAAGTACCACGTCCACATTCAGTCTGCTTACCATCAAAACATGCAGTTCCAACTTCACAGAGGGTACAAGATTCCGGGCAGTGCTAAGTAGATTAAAGAATACTTTATGTATGAACATGAAATATAATTTGCAGTACTTATAAATAGTTTTGGAGGTTTGGAGATGCGTTAAACATTTCAAAAGGAGAGTTTTCACAATATTAATTGGCATAATGCTGCTTTAGAATCCTAAAATAGGAAGATATTATAATAATAGTCGATTGATATTTTAAGATTTAAGAATTTAAATAACATAGTCTCTCGATCCAAAATTATTTATTATATAATTGTTATCATATACTATACCGTGGTATTGCATCTTCCATGGTGATATGTAGGGCATAATGTGGCATATCCATCATCACAAAGCTGAAGAAATATAGGGTAAATAAGATTTAGAGGCATTCCAATTAAAAATATAGCTACCACAGGTAATAAATGTAGGCCTACTGTTGGTTTTACTTTAAATTTTAATTTAAAACAAAACATTTTAATGTTAACTGAATTATATTATTGACATTTTAAACCAAGCAAGCTCACCCATCCATCTGGACATTCTGAACATTCTGAAGCATGGCCAAAAGAATGCTCTGTTGGACTACGATCACATGTCAGAGCATCCTCGTCACAGCGTCCACACATTCGTTTGATGCCATCTCCGATACAGTAGTAGGTTGCCTCACAACGCTGACATTCAGTTAAATCTTAACAAAAACAATATAATTGTAACTCAATATTATTAAATACCCAAAATGAGATGGAGAGATGACCTGAGAAATATAAAAATAAGTTTTTGAGAATAGCAAAGAAAAAAGAAGCAAAGGGAGTGCTTTGTGGAGGGATATGTACTGCAGTGGACTGACAAATCCTGAAGAAGAAGTTTAAGTACTTAAAACAGATATTATTGACCTTCAATGTACCTTTAAAATATTATATGTATAAGTTAATTTTCAAGTAATTCAGTATATTAAGCACATAGTTATTAGATTGTGTCAATTGAACTACTTTAGATGCTACCTAACTGCAATTGCTTTTGTAGTGTTTAAGGAAGAATATATTTATCCAGACCAAATCAAGTAAATTATTGAATTTGAAAAATCTTAAATCTCAACTTACATCTGAATCTTTGATCTGTACTACACCCTCTAACTTCTAGTCTCATTGCAACAGATCCTTCCCATGCTGTTGGTATGATCCGGATGTACTGAGCATAATAGTCTATGCCAAAGAAATTGGCTTTTACCGAAGACTGATCAGTGTTTCCAGTAAATACCTATTCAAGAATATTGGTATTGGAATAGCAATGTTTTAAATTTGTTATATCAAATTAAGAGATTAAAGAAGTATCTATAAATACCGTACTTGATGATCTTACCTCCCCTAAGCTTGTCCATGTGACAGTATCATTTGAGAGCTCTATTTGAAATTGAGTAACCCAAGATTCAAAGTCTGCGGTACCTTGTGTAACGACACCAGTAAAGACATACGGCTTAAGCATATCTACTTGAAACCATGGACTTGAATCTGTTCCCTCAGCTACCCAGCCTAAAAAATGCAAGGTTTAACACTAAATGATATACCTACAACAAATATCGTCTCCATTGCATGAATAAAGCAAGAAAGTTACCTGGATAAAAACGGTTTATGTACTTGATGTAATAGAAATAGCAATTGTAAGTAAGGATAAGTATGCAGTGGAGCAGTAAAAATACAGATTTTAGCATTTTTAGATAGGAAGAAAACAACTGCAGAAAATAATTTTGGTAAAGAAAGTTAATATTAAAAATCGAATTTGGAGTTAAACCAATGATGTGAAAGAAAGGATGGAGAGTTGTTATACGTGACACAAGAACAAATAAATAAAGTATTCTCCACAAGATAGCGTATCAAGAATTCAACCAGTAATGGTTTCACCAACTGAAGCAGACACAACAATGTCTTTGGATAAAAACTTCTATAACCATCATTAACTTATGGAATATAGCAGCATTATCTCACCAGATCCAGCAGGAATGTCAGGATCTTCTTTGATAAACAGGCGTCCTCGTTCAGGTTCATACTTTTCTTTGCTGCTTGATGCAGATAACTGAGAATCTTGAATGGAACCAGAGATCAATCCAAGATTTTTCTTACAAGCTATATTGAAAAATACAAAAGAAGAATTCAAAATATATAGTACCCATCAAAACAATAAGTAATTTCATGCCTAGAAAAAGTTGGAAAATTTCTAAATCTGAAGTTTATGAAGGCTACTAATAATTTGAAAACTAAAACGGTTTCATTGTTATTCGCAAACAAAAAGGTCTAGAATGAAAAAAAAAGATTCAATGATAAAATCAATACCATATCTCTGTGTAATGTACTGTACAATTAAAACTGATTTCTTACCAAAGTCACTCATGTAATACTGAGGTACGCGTAGATAAAATTCCCCTGTACTGTAGTCTATGTCCATGTATGTTGGAATATCATCATGCAAGAGATCATGCAAACATGTTTCACTCAGCGTTACATTTACGATGGATGTGTCACCTCTAGGTGGCGTGCCTCCATCAATAGCTGCTATGGTTATTTCTAGTGTGGTGAATGTTTCATTTAGCAGAGGTCTGAAATAAATACATTAAAAACATTTACTTTTTGTTACTGATCGATGAGAGCACTATTACTTTTTTGTATTCTATAGGCCTAGCAAAAGAATAAATCATAATGCACAAGAACTACAGAGAAAACAACGTTTTGCTACATTTACCCATATTAAGAAAATTCAATATACTTAGATTTTTATTTTGTTTTATATTTAGGGCCTCATAAAATCAACTGTAAACATAGACCCGATGCATATATTATAATCTTAATTAGAATTGATATATGACCAAATAGTTTATTTAATAAATGGTGTAATAGACCTATCATTACATACGTCTCAATAAATATTCCACTAGTATGATATGTGACAATTCCATTATCTCCACCATCGGCATCAGTTGCTGTCAAATTTCCCAAAGGATTCATCTGCATGGGTGGAATGGGGAAGAAACTATAGCTGGCATTTGACAAGATGGGACAATTATCATTTAGATCATTGACAAATATCTGAAAAAAGATAAAAATGTGAGATAAAAAACGTCAGGCCTACTACAGAAACAACAGTAGCAGTGGCAAACTAAGTTCTAAAAGTGTAATAGTACAAGATTAAGTTAATGATTAAAATGCCAAAGTGTTCTCTTAATTGTTTAAACTAGATGGTACGTTGTAATCGGCGTTGGATTTTGTGAAAATACTTTAAGTAGCTATATCTGCTGTTAAATCAAACCAGATTTATGTTTTCCTATCTCACCTTAACAGTGATTGAACCAACTGTAGGTGGTGATGCATTGTCATCTATGACTTCAATAATCAGCAGATACTCGCTAACTTGTTCATAATCAATGGTTGTTGCTATTGTAATCAATGCCTTGTCTGTTCCAATATCAAATTCTTGGGATCCACCGATATTTGGTTCTGGATCTAAAAAATGTTGGATTGGATTAAACATTTTTAACTAATTGAAAACCAACTAATTCATCTTTCATTATATAGAGCCTTTTTGACTATTACATAATTATCATACATTATTTTTAAATTTTAGAATACAGGTATTTGTAATTTTAGAATGACTTATGGTGATATAGAAACTTTCTATAATTCCATGTGAACTTCCATGGCATAGCTTTGGATTATTGGACTAAAAAGAAACTAAGGTTCTTTTATTCTCACCT
Source organism: Antedon mediterranea (assembly GCF_964355755.1). Classification (NCBI taxonomy): domain Eukaryota; kingdom Metazoa; phylum Echinodermata; class Crinoidea; order Comatulida; family Antedonidae; genus Antedon; species Antedon mediterranea. The sequence continues at coordinate 17,509,690 of NC_092676.1, forward strand.
CCTATTGTTGATTCTGTACAAATATAGAAAGTAGTGCCATTGATGGTTTCTGTTTCTGGAGGTGTGGCAGCGGTTGGTGGATTTCCTGCATTAATGTTGTCAGTAGTATCATTTTTAATAGTAAAGTGGCGTCCTTCATTACCTGTAAAATGCATAAACCAGGAATTTCAACTATATATCAACATGGTCATTGTTTATTGTTAAATTGTTATTCCATTAAGTTACTTTACTGAAAGGGATCAACATCGCCGTTTGTGAAAATATATAAATATAACTTTAGGCCTACCTGAAACAATCGTAACATTATAATTTGGGCCAGTAGAGAAGGCATCAGCAACCCATATTGTTTCAATAATCCCATCAACATACAGGTCTTCATCAATAGTTATAGCATAATCAGCAGGTGGTTCGTCTACTTCAAGATCCAGAAACGACACGCCTTGCATTTCAAAGTAGAATTTGGAAATACAAGGTTCACGCTCGGTCAAAAACATGTCAAAACGATAAGTTCCTCCGACCTAAAACAAAAGTATTTTGATAAACATTGCATCTCAAAAAGCATGTATAAAGCCCACACATGTGTATTGCACACAGAATTCGTACTTTCCATACTTCTTTCTTCTTTCTCTTTTGTGGCGTTAACCACTATTTATTCATTTCATCTTCAACAGATTAATACTTTCCATACTTTACTTACTGTCAAGTCTAGATAGGCTCGTTCAGAGTTGACATATCCAGTTGTAACACAAACCCCATCTATTATAGTTCCTTCTTGTGGTATGACATACCCACCACCTGCAACAAAGCAATATCATTTCTACATTGATTTTTCCCAATCTAAAAAAGAAATCTGCTCCTGTGATCTATCAAGGTAATAAGATTGCGATAGTGTATATGCATAAATGTTATGTAATAACGCTAAGTAATGGCAATTATAAGGTTGCTCAAAATCCCATTTTCTTGACAGTTTCAATTTCCCTGACAGTTTCGCCTTCTATAAATGATTGATAGATCCTAACTCTATCCTTGCTTTCTGTATATCAAATCTAAAATTGTGTCATAGTCTAAAATATTTAAATCTAAACATTATTCAGTCTTACCATTTGCATTTGATAGTTGTATGCTCTTGCAATAATCAGGATCTGTTGCGCCACCAACAAGAACCTGAATAACTAACACCTTATTGACATACAACCACAGTTCATCTCCTCCACCCAGTGTTATATTCTCTGTACCTTGAAATACAATTCCTGTTCTTAACACGCTTGTAAATCTACGGATAAATAATATGTTTGTTTTACAATTAAGACTAAATCTTTATTGTTAACTAAACTATTGATTAAAATAAACCAACGTAATTACCCAAAATTATGAAGAACAAAAGCACAGTCTCTTTGGCCTTCTGATGTATAACCTAAGCCATCAACTGGGAAGTATTCATCTGTATAGTACCTAGAAAAAAGCGCATGGTTTAACGTTATATCAGTAATCTAAACCATTTGGATTCATAATGTAGCAATAATAAAAGTCAAGTTGGGAGATTGGTTTTCTTTATTTTAGATGGGTTAGGGAAGTGAGCAAGGAGAAAAGAATGTGTTGAAGGCTTAGGTGGTTCTTTGAATGAGTAGTCAGATTTACACTTTGAACAAAAATATATAAGTCTGTTTCTGAAAAAAAAAATTGTAGATCCTAACAATTGAGACTTTTCTCATTCGTATAGAGAAAACCCCCATTTTGATTTCTCAGTCTCTCAAAATTTGAGTCTTACTTGAAAACTGCATCATAATTTGATTGAAACTTTGCATTACTCTACATTCTACACGGGTTTGGTAGATAATGTTACACATGTTTTTATTTGTTAGTTTGGTATATAAACATAAGATACTAAAGAGTATTACCTGTGTATAGGATGCTCAAGAGAAGATGTATTTAGCCACGGAATTGTGAGTGTTCCTTCCATGACATAATTGTTTGGATTATCCCGAAACCACTCGGAGAAAGAATCGCCAGAGGGATTATCAGAAATGGCTAGCCAACCTCCATAAGGACTGGATACATATTCTGGATTTGTGATCAGACTTTTCTGGGCTGCTGTGAAATCTGGATGACTTACGCTGAAAGTCAATATTTTTTATAAAAATAGTTCATGTTTTGAACTAGGATGAAATGAACTATTCTTGAAAATCTAGATTATTGCACACTTTAGATCTAATACTGCAATTCACAGGCTTTATATTAGCATCTGAAGCCAATTATTGTATAAATATCATGACAATTAATTTAAATGTATAAACAGGTGTTAAACTTGATAGTAGGCCTACTATACCGATAAATTCACAAATAATCCAATCAAAATGTTAGTACAATACCACATCATTATGCTGTTTGTTGATTGTTGGTTTATAGTATAAAATAATTACCTAAAATCATAATATGTAAATGATAACAAAATATCAGTTCCATCAACATCAGTCTGGTTACTGGATATTGCAGTATTTTCTACTGTTGTTATGTGATATGGTTCACTAGCAGCGCTTGTATAACCATTGGCAGTTAACTGAATAGTGCATGTGTAGTCTGTTCCGTATTTGGTGCCGTATGTTTCATCCATCAGTAGGTATGTGTTGTTAGTATAACCGGTAAGTGTTGTAGCGGTATCACTGGTACAAATAACTGTGTAACTCCTGGAACATTTAATCCAAATACCATAGTTAAATGTAACAATTCAGACACTTAATTTGGGTTCGTTTTCAAACACAGCGCTAAATAATGTTATACAACACATCGTATACACAACAATTGTACGATTGATACCAGCTGCTGGCTTAAAAAATGGCTGTTAAGAATAGCAAACTATTACCTAGACAACCCTGAGTACCAAGAAAATATGTGTAGGTGGCAGTTTACTATACTATACTACTATGGCATAGTTCCAACGAACAGTATAGATACATTTTCAAAGGAAGTTGGGTGGGAGATGGTGGTGAGCAAAAGATGATAATCTTGGGAGAAAGGTGGGAGAAGGCAGTCAAGCGTCACCTCAAGGCAGCCACCAATTTAAATAAAAATGCTATTATATACATACCAAGAACTGGTGTCTATTGTAGAATTCAGAGTATCTGTTGGATTGAGAATACTTGGGTGTGACCAGTTTGCCAACAGTTCATTTGGATTTGGTGAAAACAGATTTATATTTTCTGCATCTGTAAAATACAACCAAATAATTTTAAAACATCCAAGAAAAATGAAAAATTCAATTTCTTATTATATTTATAAGTAATAGTACAATAATGAAAGATTATGGTCGAAGGAGAATGTTTTCATGGGCTGTAAGATTGACTGAATGTAATTGAATAGAGTTCAATGAATGAAAATATTCTCCTCATTGAAACAAATATAAGACAAACTTTATTCAATTAATTCATTGCTCACATCTTGAATATAATGTTAAAGGCACATTTTGACTGCGAAGTAAAGCAGTTCAAATGTCTTATTGTACAGATCGTGCATTTTTCAATCTAACATTCTCAAATGTTTTTTAAAATCTGAGAGGGCAATAGTTCCTTCAATCATTCAAATGGAAGACAAATAATGATAGGTCAACTAAATTAGAAATTAAAGGACACATATCGCATGTTTAATCCTAATCTTATACAGCATATTAGAAGTTAGAAGAACTTACTGCATTGAAACAGACTTGTGTAAACACCCTTGGTATAGTAAGTATTTTCTTCTGCCATACTGGTAACAAAGGTAACACCCTGAAGTGCAGATGGTTCCATACACTCGCCTCCAAATATGGACTCATTTACAGCAAGAAATGAGAAGTATGTGTCACACGCACAGCCAATTGGATTGTTCCCTAAATCACTGTAAAAAAAAATGGATTTTTCGAGATAATCATTCTTTAAAATAATATTAAAATATGTTTATGCAGGATTATCTACCATGATAACTTTCGTTTCTTACTTTTGAATTTTGTTTATAGAAATAGTTCAAATAGATTTATAAATGTAAACTTTATGAGAAATGTGAGACTCGGCTCTCCGTACACTCGTAAAACACCATAATAAAAACATTATTCAAAAAGAAAACACAAAAAAAAAGATTTTTAAAAAGCCATTACGAATATCAAAATAGAAAATAAATACTGTACTGTATTTGTGTTAAAAATAAGGTTAAATGATTATAACATGTATTTAAGCATGTTTTATTGTATTGTTAGTTTGAATAAGTATACTGTTGATGTACTATAAATTTTTAAGAGATCAATTATTTGTATAGAACTTAATATATTAACATGATGAAACAGACGCAGTTATTAGAAAGAAAATTAGGTAAACTGCTTCTCATATAAAACTGGTCAATAAAATCATCAAATTGAGATTACACATTTTGTTTCAAACCACAAAGTCCAATATACAGTAACTGTACTTACAGATTTGTTAGGTGTGTTCCGATTCCAGCAAAAGCATTTTCACCTAAACTCTTAATCGCATTAGCATTCAAATTCCTAAAAAACAGTTAGGTATATTTAAATATGATAATGAAGTTGACCAATAGAAGTTTTAGATATCCGGATTCATTTCACATTTACTTTTGAATTAATGTGTACTTGTTTTTACTATAGCACACAAAGAAAATCAAAAAGAAAATTCCTACAATATATAGGAAATAAAAGTAAAGGTTTTACTTACAATGTTTGAAGATTTGGTAAAGAGACAGTAGTTGGCCAATGTTCGATGTTGTTGTTACTCAAATAGCTATCAAAAAAGTAAACAAACAATGATAACAGTAACTGAATAATTCCACATGAAATTTGGCTGTGAATTAGTCTAATCAGGATCCTTTCGTAGAAATGAGATTAATAGAGTTAAGATTAAATTTATGATCAATTATTTTAAAACTATCTAGAAATTATCTAATAATACAACATTCTACTATTAATAAGACAAATTATGTATACCCTATTGCGATGTCTCAAATATTGTTCAGCCAAGAAAATTGAAGCAATTTTACAAATAATTAAAAATATCATGTTAGGCCTATAGTGATTCTGTTGTTTTTGGCGTCCAAGACATTTTTTATGTCGAATAAATAAATGAAATAAATAGATGCTACTTACATATGCATTACATTTGTAAGGCCGTTAAAAATATCATCGCCTACCTCAGCTATCAAATTGTTTTGAAGGTTTCTGTTAAAAAAAAAATAAGATTTAAGTTTGGTTCTCACTATAACACAATAAAAACTTACAAATCACAAGCAATGGGATATTATGGTTGGTTAATCGGTGGTTGGTCGGTCCGTTAGTTGGTAAACACTAACTCAAATTTCAAATTTAAGCACGCAAGTGCAGCCATTTATATGGCCTTGTTAAAAAAACTAAAACCCTTAACTTAGTAAACTAATTTGTATACTGATTTAAATATTGTAATGAAACGAAACGAAACGAAAAAAACGAAATAAAGTGACCTGATTTTGTTACTTACATTGTTTGCACAGATGTCAATCCATCAAAGGCAACCGTGCCCAACTCCACAAGAGCATTGTCTGATAGATCTCTGTAAAAATGGTAGTATGACAAATATCTAAAGTATGAATATAATACATTGAAATACAACTAAGCAGTAGTATATCATTCTGGTATCTTTGAGAAACAAATTAAACTAGACTAAAAAAACTTTTTGTAATTAATAATTGAAAAAAATTTATTTTTTACTTTTGATAATAAATTCCCAACTCAAATTTTATACCAATTTTACTTTACATCGGCCGGTGTATCATTTTAACTCATCTATAACTAGTCCATTCAAGGCTCCACATTTTCTGATTGAATTAATTTTATCACACTATGGCTTCTACTGCAGGCATGTATACATTATGTATGCCTACTAGTTAAAACTAAAACCTACTCAACACAAATCTATTTTTCTGCAAGATCATTAAAATATTATACACTTTGATTATAAACATTTTTACCACCGAAAATATTCAAGTAAAATCTTTGTTGCACCATTATTTATTTATAAGACATTTCTCTAAATGTAATTTAAATTTAATATCAACATGTCAATTTAATTATTCTATATATGTCCAATAATGTGTCTGTGTGTGTCAGCAGCTACACTAAAACCAACAGCAACAGAAAAATGAATAACTTACAGTGTCAGAAGACTTGAGTGGCTTGTAAATGAACCATCTGGAATGCTGGCAATACTATTGCCCGATAAATCTAGTTCGTTAATAGTCTGTCCAGATAGGGCGGTAGCTGGGAATTCTGTCAAGGCATTGTTCGAAAGATATCTAAAACAATGATCATTGTATTGATGTTACTGTATAAAACATATAATTTCCGAATGTTTTAAGTGACTTTCATTATTAGGCATATTATATTAAAACTAGGAATTAAATAGACTTAAACAAATGAGTGGTATATGCCTAACTTTTTAAAGCTAACGTGGCATATAATTCATTATCAATTACAAGATCTGAAGATTAAGTCAAATATATTTAAGATCTTTACATTATTACCATTAACTACGAGAACAAAGGAATCTCATCTCCATTAATTTTGGATTGAAAAATACTGTATCAGAAGTACATTATGCGCTACTCTATGACTAAAAATGACACTGCCTATTATCTTTTTGAAATGTTACGTATTTTTTATAAACAGGAGATTCTTGCGTTATATAGTACGTTCTTTGCATTTCAATTTACTCACATAAATGTAGTAGAAACACCATCGAATGTGTTGCCAGGTATTGATGAAATCTCATTATTTTCCATATGCCTTTAGGAAAAAAATATAATATAATATTATAGAGTATACTTTACCTGTTCTTGTAATGTAAAATTCCTGTTTAAAGTCCCTAAACTAAGATTACAATGTATCCTTACCCATAATATGTTATCAAACATGTTTACGTATTTGGACAGTGAATCTGATTTTTTTGCAGTCAAACCCACTCCACTTTATGTCATTGAAACAAACATGCATTCTCTAAACAAGCTTATTTTTCTCACATCATAATATATTCAATGTGATATACACAAGACAATTGTTGTTGTGATCATTTATAATTTAATAAATATTAATAATTTTCCTGACAACATGGTTGATTCGACAAAGTGGTTTCCTTATCTTAATTGTTAAAGGTAATTAAAAAATATGAAACTTCAATATTAATATAATGAACAGATTCTATACTTACAATTCATAAACCGAGGATCCACTATCACCAAACATGTTTCCCTTTAGTGTTGTGATGCCGTTATATTTAAGATCCCTTTCGGATATATATGATATATTATATAAAATACAATGAAATTTTTGTGTTTTCCGTAAGTGGTGGAAATGGAAATATGACTTATACTAATCGTCTAAGGTACATCTGGCAAAGTTATGTAAATATTTTTAATGTGCAAAAACAAATTGATATTAAACACCTACAAAAGGCCGGTTTCCCCCTCAATTATAATGCCACATTATAAAAGAAAAAACATATTATACCTGAAAAACTGTAATGCAATCAGACATTTTTTTGTGTGTGTTAAATTTAACAATTCATTTGGTCTTTTTATAAGTTTTTGTGGGTGGGGGGTTCAAATTTAATCATAAATCATAACACTCTATTGATGAAAAAACACTACTGTGTCGACAATTACCTTGCAAATTAAACTATTAAAAAATCTGTTGAATAAATGTATACCTTTCCATTGTTACAAAGATATTTTAAGAACATATTAACCTTCCTCTTATCTCCCTTACTCAGTTTCTTTAAAACTTGTTAAATTACAATGAATGTATTCTACTCACAGTTGATCAGTTACGGTAACTTTTGAAAATGCTTCTTCTTCAATTGTTTTTATACTGTTAGGATATAAATTCCTGTTGGTAAAAACATAAATGTTATCCAATTAACAATTCCTGAGCATATATACACAACATTTGCACTACCTACAAATCTATGAGAAAAATATATTATTTATTGAATGTTTTTAGCATTTATTTTATTTTTTTTTTTTTTTAACCTTCCTACTCAAAACTTTGACAAACATAGGAAAGGGAAAAGCAAGATTGTTCATGCATGGATGGTAATTTGCCTATTTAACACAACGATAATAATGGGGAGAGCTTTCGATTGGCGATGACCGATGACCAAAATACGTCATTGGAATATTAAGACTTGTGTCCTTGTTCCTCACATCGACACAGGTTTAATGGTTTCCATGTCCAGACGACAACCAACGACACATCGATTGACCTGACCTAGGTTGGTCCTCGGTCGTAATAAGAATTGCAGTCACCATAAGTAATGTTTTTGTAAAATCTATACTTACAAGTCTTCACAAGAGACATCACTAAATGTAAAGCTGTTAAGCGTTGTTAATTCCAAACTATACAGATTTCTGAAAATGAATTAAATCATAATCTCTAAATCAAAAGCTAATTTATTGAAGAAAGGATACTATTACACATACTATTTATACGTTATGTTCTGTTTTAATATCCATTTGTAAAAATGACAGTAACTCTATTTTTAATTCATTCTGGATAGTGCACCTTCGCCTATGTACATTATCAACCAACATTAAATAAGAAAACCACGTATTACTTACAGAGTTCGTGCGTTTACTGAATTAAAAGCATGCGGTTCTAACACCTTCAATGGATTTCCAATCAAAGATCTGTATAATTTAAAATGGAAAAATTGTATACCAAAACATTAGGCCTACCACATACACCTATCACGTCATCTACATAAATAATTATTGCTGCAGTATTGGTAAAATTTAGAAAAAGGTGGAACAATGTTCTGTACAGTAACAATACTTACATTGTTGACGATGATCCAGAGGTTGTATTAAATCCATACTCTGCTATATATGATATCTGATTGTTGCTCAAGTCACTAAAAATACAATTCAATGTTAATAAATTTCAAATTAAAAAAAATCATAAAATTTATAAAGATTAAAATCTCAATCTTAATAATAATTATATCCTAATAACTAATTTCATCTGAAATCCACTTTTAAGTACTGTGATAGTTACTGAAACTCATATAAAGGCAAAACAAATTCCATGTACAAAAGTTCATATCTGAGCAAGAAAATGACTTACAGTGTTTGAGATACAGATAAGTCCTTGAAAGAATTGGTTGGAACATCTGTTATTCTATTATTCTGCAAATACCTTTAAAATAAGAGGAAACAAACTTAAATGCATAATTGTACAATACTTATTATTGAATTGGAAATTTGAAGATAATAATGGTTGTTTATCAACAGTTTCATACTGTAGAAAGGCCTATTATGCTATATTACTAAATGTAAATATTACTAAATTTGTAATAGCATGAAAAGAACTGTTTCTGCCGATTTTCAATTAAATTAACGTTATGGAGCATTTGCATTTAATTATTGAAATGTATTTTCCCAAATGTTAAGTACAATAATAAAAAAAAATAACAATTCTGGCAGTCAATTTGATCATTTTTAAACTGTTTTTATTATATATTTTATCCTTATTTTACAAGAATTAAACAGGGATATGACGGTCTGATAAGTGATAATGGACTTGTTCAGATCGTTTACTTTACATTTTAGATCATTCAGTATTTCATAATACTGTTGGACACATATTATCAATCTAACTTCAGTTATTTAAAATCTAATAATAGTAGAATTTTTTGGTTAAATGTTCTGTGTTTAAAACCCTATAGAATGTATGACTCATCAAAATAAGCTAAAAATTAAAGCCCCTACTTAAAAATGCCTTACAAGTATGTCATAGATTTTGAATGAAAGTCTCCGCCTTGTGGTATTCGTGACAGTTCATTATTTTGCAAATATAAAATTGAAATTGTTGGTCTATTGGCGAAGGTTCCATCCTCTATGTATGCAATTTCATTTGACTGGAAATTTCCTGTGCTTGTTAGAGGGCAGTCTTCAAAAGATGTGATAAGGAGACGACCCAGCTTGTTATTAGATAAATCTCTGAAATGTAAAATTTAAAGTTTCTAAAATTATAAAATGTCTGTCTGGATTTTTGGAAAATATTATTTATTAAATTTCACTTAAAAAGAATTCAGCCTAGGCCTATGTTGAACTTTCAACAAAACTAGCATTGAATCAATCAATCAACCTTAAACCAATTATGGACCATAAAACTTACAGAGATGTAAGACTGGTGCATCCATCTAGAGCTGTGTCTGGAATCTCATCGATATTGTTACTTCCAAGATCAAGAATTTGTAGATTACTCATGTTACGAAATGGATTTTCATGTAGAAAGTGAAATTGATTTGATTGTAAATTTCTAAAAAGAATATAAATTTACATAATCAAAATATTTCCTTTTAATTATAGAATCTTTCACTATAAAAATTAAAATTTTAAATAAATATTCTATGTTTTTCCAAATTTCTAACATAACCGATCATGGGTGTGCCATATCCACAGAATATATGTTTGTATAGCATATATTTTTCAAAATCTAAATTGTGTACTTCTTCTAAATTGTGTACTTTTAAGTTGTTACAAAAGTTGTATCAAAATATATTAACCAAAAACCAATAAATTAATAATTGATTTCAATATACTTGACATATTTATAGAATATTACTTACATTGAAGTCAAACCTAATGGAAATGTACCATCTTCTATTGAGAGTATGACATTTGATTGAAGGGCTATTGTACGCAAGGTGGATAGACTTGAGAATGTATCGGCCAATAAAAACGCAATCTTGTTATTATTGAGTTCTCTGTGTAATTAAATAATATAATACACAAAATATAGTAAAGTATTCACTATAATAACAGTATGTGTAGAAACGTTTGAATTTTAAAAGGAAACAACATTCACTGGTGAAGTTTAATTGAATTCAAGATTCAAGATTCAAGAAATTTTATTTGTCCATAAAAATGGAAATTCACTTTGCTTGGTAGATTAAAACAACAATATTGCAACAATTTAAAAACGTGCAGTATTATAACAGATTAAAAATACAAGATAAAAAGTTAAAAATACTGTTAAAAATGTAAAACTATTAAAAATTGCATTAACGTCTTACATTAGAATTAAAAATATGAATGCTATTTACAACGAAGGATTTTCTAGTTCTACAAAGATTTGCTCTTGGAGGTCGTAGCCTAATGCCTGATCTATTTAAGTTATAACAGTAATGTAACGGATGAGTGGGGTCTTTCATAATATTGTTTACTTTTTTTAGAATACTCTTTTCATAGATAAATGAACAAGGCGTAAGATCAGCTTTAATAATACGTTGTGCAATTTTACGTGGTCTCTCAATATTTTTCTTATCATTTTCAGTAAAGTTACCATAAAAACATCCAATGCTAAAAGATAAAATACTTTGAATAATACTTTGATAAAATAGAATTAAAATAGTGTTATCAACTCTAATTTGCTTGAGTTTTCTGAGAAAGTAGAGCCTTTGAGATGCCTTCTTGGAAATCATGAGAGAGTTTGACTCCCATTTTAATTTGTTGTCAATTATAGTACCTAAGTATTTGTATTGGGTTACTCTTTCAACCTCGGAATAAAATGTAAATACGACTTTAAATAACTTTATATCTCCAGAGAAAGTTATGAAGACAAAATAATACTGTATGAATGGTCTTGAACTTCAGCAAATAGCAAATAAAGGCAGGATATCCATTATATAAAATGTACATACTGTTGTGGTTCCTATTTACAATTGGCATAATTATAAAGCCAACCCAGGCATTGTAGAAAAGTGATAAACAACCAACTGGAGCAAATTGGGTTTAGTCTCCAAGATTTTATTCTATGATGATTTTTATATGAATATAAACAAGGATAAACTGGCAAATGTTTTTTCTACACAGAACCAAGTTTAGAAAACACATGTTATTTGATCACTTACAGTGTATTGATATATGGCAATCGACTTTCATTTTTAACAGCATCAGGAACATATTTAAAAACGTTATATCCAAGTTGTCTATAAAAAAAAGTAAAATCAGAAGCTAAATTACTCACATCATGCTGTTTGATAAGTAGTTATTTTTACTATATTGCATTTTCATGCAATATGTTAAATTATCTGGCAGTAGTGCTATAATAATCAATTTAAACTTAAATTACAGGACAATGTGAATTTCCTTAACTTAGGCAAATTAACAAGAACTAAAATTTAATTCGTCACTTTGACGAATTGTTGGTGATCATCGTTATAATTTTACTGACATTTAATTTTTTAAAACATGCACGTATGTTAAAATATGATCACAAAATGTTGATTATATATACAAAATCGTATTTTTACGCTTCCTAAGAATACGATATTTTTAAGAACGCTCTAATTTTATCAAAACTGAATTTTGAACTTTTTCAATTTTTAACGCACATGACCCTATGTACGCGTGCGTTTTTATTTGTTAATGTTTTTACCCTTGACCTGAAATTTACGTATAGTAAATGTTATTGATGTGTGTGATGATGAGTTATGGAGATATTGTAAAATTAAACTTAAAGATGTATTGTCCCCCTGAAAAAATAATTCTTAAAAAATGTTTTGTTGAATATTCCATTTTAATGTAACATAATAGTTATTATTTTGTCATTTTATAAGTAAAAACATTTTTGTTTTCGTTTTTTTATGGAAGTGATTAACTTTATAACATATTCAAAGTCTGATTTAATTAATCTTCATGTTTCATGTTTTTGGGGGACAATACAGCTTTAATCATTGACATTAAACTTTTTGAGATATTTGTTACATAAAATCTGTACAGAAAGATATATAGTAAGACGATTCATAGGCCTACATCATTTTATTCTAAATGATCACCTAATAATACATAAATTGGACTTACAATTCATAAAGGTTCGATAGACATGAAAATGACTCGGTTTCCAGTGTAGTCTCATCTAGCAAATTTGAATCAAGGTTAAGATTTTGGAGGGATTGTAAATTACACAAATCACCCTCATTTAATCCTTCTATAGCATTGGTGGAGAGATCTCTGTAAACAAAAATTGAGTTAAAAATTACATTATACATGTCCAAAAGTTTATATCCAAAAATGTCATCAAAAATTAATACATTTATTGCAACTAAAATGTTGTATTTCAAAAATTAAAATACATAGGCATAATCGACAAGAAGTACACAGCATGTATTCCATAGAAAAATGTTTCTAAAATCTATTTTATATTGATGTTTTGTTGTTGAAACTACAGAATACTTACAAATCTGTGAGACTTGACAACATGAGGAATGGATCATGCGAATTCAACTTGTACTTGTAGTATGTTAGTGATGATGCTGAAAATGCATCCTCAGCATATATTGTTATGTTGCTGATATCATTGTGATCTAAATACCTGTTAAAAGAATTAATTACATAAGGTCATGCCATAGAACCACACTCAGGTGTGAGAAGCTGCCCTAACCTGTTACACTATTCTTGATTTAGACATTAAAAATTATTTGAAAAGTAGGGCGACAGGTACAGTTCTCTCGCTGGCGTGGGATTATGAAGATTTATATTTCCATTACTTGTGACAATTAATAACTCCAGAATTAGACTTATTACTTACTCTATGCAGTGAATGAAATGAGTTACAGTACCACCAGCATTATTATTGTTACAATGTATTGGTTCTTAGAATGATTAATTATTTATCACAATGTCGTAAGATCACAAACAAATAAAATATTCTATTCACATGAAACTTACAGGAATTCCAATTTTGGGTAAGATTCTTCGGATAACACTGGATGTGGAAAAGTTGTTAGTGCGTTATCACTAAGCCATAAATTAACAAGTTCATCACCAATTCCTTGGAAAGCATCATACATTATTACAGATAGCATGTTAGGTATGTCATCTTCCTGAGAATGTAGAATCCTGCAATACAAATAAACACTCCCAAGAAATCATGTTATAGAGGGAAAAGTTAGCCGATACTCCTCAGTGGAGATAAGTACGGAAACTCTCGGATAGATGCTATTATGAGTTCTGAGAAATGTAAAAGCTTTATATAACTTATTTAACAAATAAGTAGATATGTTCACCCAGTTGATATGTATATTCTCTATTTCTATAGTTTTGTATATTAGCTACTTTAAAAAGTAAAATGTTGCACTGGTAGTTTTTAGTTTTTCCAATTAATTATTGATGACAAGAACACAGCCTGATGAAGTAAACAATTCATTTTAATGAGCAAGCAATCTACACACATAGTGGTAGCACTGAGCATAGGTAATTATTATAGCAATATTCTGTATCATCATACCAAGAATTAAAGGATTATAACTTACAAAGTTTGCAACTTTGGTAGGTTGGTAAAATACTTGGATCCAATGGTTGTAAACTGATTTTGATTCAATCCTCTGTATAAGTTAACACATATCATATGAAATTGTATAAATTATATATATGTTGTAAGATTAAAATAAAGAATAGTGGAATATTTAAGGTAGGGTAGTACAGTACTTCCAATAATATGTATTTACCTCTGTGAGCAACTAAACAAACATGATAAAGGTTTCTACAGGTATTATTAGTTATTCAATTCAACTGTACTTAAATTTATATATGTTTATTATATTTTTTTCTTTGTTAAAATGGATACAGTGGTTTAGTTCAGTCAACTATTTCTCCTACTTAACACTTACAAATGTAAAAGTTCTGGTACGTTAGCAAATACATTTGGATTCAAACTGGATAGCTTGTTTTCATGAAGCTCCCTGAAAATAAATGGAAATTTTGCTGATATTCTAGCAAATTGCATAACCGAGGGATGGGAGAGGGAGGCTTCTTTTAGCATTCACTAAAGGAAAGGTATCTAATACTTGTAGTAATGGTCAGAAAAAAATAAAAAGTATAGATTATACCATATGTATCACATAACTTATACATACATTATTGTATGATTGTGACATTATGGTGTTTTAAATTATAAAAAAATATACTTACAGTATCTTAAGGGACTTCAGCTGAGAGAATGATTTGGGAGCTATGTAGTTGATTACATTATTGCTGAAGTTGCTGTAAAATTAAGAAAATATAAAAATAATACTATACAATGAAACTTACTGTATACTTTTAATGGAGGTTCATTAGTTATTTTGAATGGAAGGAATAATGGACCATCCATCAACATAATCATCATAATCATAATCATCAACATAATTATCTCCATTTAAGTCTATTCATATTATTTTAGTATCTTTATTATTTTGGGATCATTCTATTTATTTTGTTTTTATACCCCAAAATTACAAATAATGTTGGAGGGATTATTCCGAATGGTAAAAGTTTTTAAAAAGTGTCTATATGACTTACAGATGCTGGACATCAGACACTGCTAATGCCTCTATATTTCTCTTTGAAATACTTTCCAACAAATTTTGATCAATGGACAGAAAAAGTAGGTGATTCAACTTGGTTACAGCATCTGTTGGGAACTTAGTCATCTGATTCATACTAAGACCTCTAAATTCAATTAAACAAAAATGGAATAATATGGTGAATTGTAGTGTTCGTCCGTTTTGCAATATTTTATGTTTAGTGTCATGAACACTGTAGGCCTACTATTTTTATATAGCACAGTGGTAGTTACAGTAGTTAAAACTATTTACCACTGGCTAAAGGAGATTACATCGACACCCATAGTGGTTTATGAATTTAAACATGGTTAGATTGTTAACTTATAACAATTCTTATCTAAACCTGTACATGTGTGCTTTATTACTTCCATCAAGGAGGATAATGTTTCACCTGCCGTTGTTTGTTTGTTTGCTTGTATCTGTGTGAATGATGTTGATATAACGATGAGGAAAGACAAAAGCCAATTCAACACATTTTTCTTTTTTGTGAAACCTTTGCAACTATAATACGTTATAATGTATAATGCAATATGGTATGATCAATATTTCCAATTAATTAATTCTTTCAACATATTTTAATAAATTTAATATGATATTGCCGTCCAAGTAAATTGAATCACCATGGTTATTTGTAATTAAATTTTAATTTCCTTTTCGTCAAACATGAATATTGAGAAGCTAATAAAATGTTAATTTTGCGTTGTATAGTTTTGAAAGGATTTAATAATACTCACAAGAACTGAATATTGGAATTTGAGAAGAATCCACTGGGCAGTCTATCAATCGCATTATTCACCAAGTTTCTATATTAAATAAACAAGAAAATATAATTTGCATAGGTGAAAGTTCATTAAAATGTACAAAATATTGCTTGAATTCTTCTATTGTATTAATGTATTTCTAGTAATTATTTAGATTGATTGATTTAATTAATTTATAGAGGTTAGTATACTTAAAGCTAATAAATATTTTAATTCAACTTGTTAGTTGCGAAGGTATGTCTTCACTTTATTATTTTGTTTACTGCAGTTTAGTAGATAGACACAAGTACTTGGGATTAATAATTGATAATGAACTAAACAGGGAAAGCAACAGTAGGGAACTTTGTACCACCAACGTGAATAAGAGAATGTAATTTGTTTCACGTTTCAAGTTTCAATTTATTTATCGAACACAAAAAGTAAAACAGGTGATAAAAAAAGATGCATTGTGAACGGTTAGATGTTCCATTTTATTTATATGTTTTATTCTTACAAATATTCTTATATATATTATTTGAATTATTCGTATCAATGTTAAAAGTAAAAGTCAAATTCAGAGAATTGTAAGTATGGCCAGCAGAGTTATTGGTATTGAATTGAAAAATCCCTGAATGATGTTTAAAACATTTATACTTTTAGCTCAATTATGCAAGACTCATCCCATCCATTACATTCAAACAGTATTATTAGCCGATCAGAGGACTAGAACCGTTTCAGATTCTCAACATGCACGTGACAAAATGTTTAAACCATAGTAATGTGTATTATATTTTATTTAACTATTTATCACGTTGTATTTTTTAATGATTCTACTTGGTACAAAACATTATCTCGAAATCGCATTTGACAATAAGGTTTACTTGTATCTCGTACAGTATATCTTATTACTTCGACTTACAGTGAATGATGAAATAAAATACTGCTCTACTATGATCGCACGCTTGCATTGTATTGAATATTGGCTGTTTTATATTTGATCACAGTATGTACACATATACATTCAGTGCTTCATATGTTTATATAAAACAAACATAAAGATGATGATGTAAATAAAATATTATTAAGTATCTACTTACACATGCGTCAATGAAGCTGGCAAGCCTTTGAAGTCAAATTGTGAATTAAATTTTAAACGACTTTCAGAAATCTCACTATAAAAACACAAAAACATAATAGAATAGAATGGGCTACATTTCCTGAATAAAAAAATTTGAAAGCCTGGGTTTGAGTGATTGAACAAAGCATAATTGGAAAACGTTAACATGCAAATAATTAACAGAAGATTGCCTGCAGTGAAGTATACGAAACCAAAATAAAGGTTTATAAAACAGAAAGAAACATTTCTAAATCAAAAATATGTACACTGTTCTTAAACAGTAACATTTAAATTTCTGCATAATAAAATGTCATCTGCCCAAATAAACTCGCACTTCATATCAACAAAATGGTCTAATTACACTATAATGCCCTCAGTATTGCAGGGCCATATACAAGTTTTAAGAGCGGCTATCCCTGTATCTACCTTCATTTCCCATAACCTGTTCATCCCCTCATAACCTTATGCCTTACATAGGACTACTTTATTTCATCATTTTGGTCATTTACTATTTGCAATGTTATAGGTAGCTGTGGCAACATTGATCATGATACCATAATAACCGATGTATTCCTAAAACGCCACGGTAATTTTTTGTTGAGTAAATGAACATGCATACTACACACGATAATTATGTGTAGAAACCTTTTATGGACAACAAATAATCATAATTATTCATACATTAGTAAATATTTAGACAGGACCACAGTACAAAGCAGGTTATTCTTTTCCCTGATTGTGAAATCCTGGATTAATAAGTTGTTTATAATTAAATAATTAATTGACTTACAGAATTTTTAAACT
The DNA here is from genome assembly GCF_964355755.1 of Antedon mediterranea. Classification (NCBI taxonomy): domain Eukaryota; kingdom Metazoa; phylum Echinodermata; class Crinoidea; order Comatulida; family Antedonidae; genus Antedon; species Antedon mediterranea. The sequence continues at coordinate 17,527,746 of NC_092676.1, forward strand.
TGTGCATCCAGATATATCTGGAAATTCTGCTAAATCAGTTTGATGTATAATTCTGCATGAATTGAAAAAGAAAATACCAATATTGAAAGGCTATTGTAGGCCAAAATGTATTGTAAGATTCTGAATGTGGTTCATAATACAACATAAATAATAGTGTTCTGTTATTATAATATTAAACAAATATTTACATAAACAACAAAACTGTCAGTATTACAGCGTCAATTAAGCTCCAATAAAAAGCGATATAGCAATGAAACACGGTCATATTTTATTATGCTAATACACTAGTCGTAATGTAGTTTAATTATTTTCACAGTTGTTTTAACAGATATTTTCACACATGTGTCACTTATAGTATTAGTCTGGTACACCATCTAGTACAGGCATATTAAAATGTAAAAATAAATTAAAGCATTATTTAAAGTAGCAGTATGCAAAATACTTACAGTTTTTCCAAGCTGGTTAGTAGAGAAAATGTTCCATCAAAAATCAATTTAAGGTTTCCAATGATAGTACTGTAACAGATTAGAATGAGACACAAGATTATATAATCATTGTGCAATAAGATGAAAAATTTAATAAATAATAGTAATAGGAGGCCTTATTATAATACTTTTTTTTTTTGCTGTATTCTTTTATAAACATATATTACATTTGTACCTATGTTATATTAGTTGTTACTGCAGTTTGCATTTAGTTATTTATTCCTTTAATCTAAGTTTCTTTCCTTGAATATTCATTTTTTCTGTTTCATAAAGGTGTTCTTCTACAAGACCGTGATCAACTAACAGTAATACAATACAAATTTAAAAATAACAAATTTTAAAAATAAAAAATTAGAGAACAAAAATATATAAACAGAAACCGTAATTACAATTTTGCTGAGAGTACAAAATAAATAATAAATTACACCAATAATTTTTTTTAAGTATTTATATTTGTGGCATTTTGCATTGGTTTTTCTAAAGTATTCCATAATCTAGCACCATGATATGAAAAACCTTTTAAGTAAAGTACTTCCTTTAATATGCACCATCCACAATAATGTCAACATTTGCAAAGTAATTCCAAAACAAAATAAAATCCCAGAAATATCCAATAGAAAAAAAGTGTAAATATTAATAAAACTGTAGAGTGAGAGCTGGTAAAAAAAAAACAATGGCTGCTTATGCACTTGCACAGACATGTACCCTTGCACAGACAAACAACAACTGAACAGAACAAAAGAAAATCAGGACAAGGGAAACAAAGGAGAAACAGCACACTGTGCACACTTGGCAAATAATATGTAAATGAGAATGCAAATAAGAAAGTAACAGAATAAATGAATATTCAAAGGAGAAACTTAACTAAACTTAGATTAAAAGAAACTAAAGTAATAATATTAAAGTAATAAACTATATGCAAACTGCAGTAACATTAGTATCTCATCTCAGTCCCCGTAAAGCTTGGTTCCCACTAGAACGTAACGCAAGGACGTAAACGCAACGCAAGCGTGTTAACCAATGAAAAGCGAAGTTATAGACAGTTGGCAATCACAAGCGAATAAGCCATCGCTTGTGATTGGTCAATTCACTTGCGTTGCGTTACGTCCTTGCGTTGCGTCGCTAGTGGGAACCAAGCATTAACCCCGTACAAGAACAACACACGGCATACCAAACCGTGTCGTACAACTACGATGAGATCTAAATTCTCTTCTAAACACGTAACGAACACGTAACGAAGAGAATTACTAAATTTCATTATAACATGATATAAAATGTATTATCTTATCTTATACTGCAATTAATACATATGGTATTGTTAAACCGAGCAAAACTCCAAAACATTGAACAAAAATCCTTTAAAACTTTTTAATATTGATTTTATCGTGACTAAAAGCCCATTTACACTATACCGATCAACGATCGTTGTATTGTTACGATATTAAGGTTCTTATTGATCATGACGTCATTGGATTTTTAAAAATAGTATTGTCATCAAATGCAGCAAAAATGGTTATCATATAGTTCTAAGATGACAACGTTTCTTTTCTTTTTAAAAGTGTACGTTTATCTTTTTATCATTATTAAATAAAATTTCTTTTTGAACAACCAAAAACTAATATAAGCGAACTTACAGAACGTTTCAAAACATATCAAAAAGAAATTTTATTTAATACCTATTCCACAACCAGATGAAATTCTTCAAACAAATATCTGTTATCGTTGATCCTTATCGTCCTTGTGTAAATGGGCTTTTAGACGGATTTCACTGTGAAAAGTATGCTCACATGACACATACCCACAGTCGTGCAAATATTCTCCAAACTACTTAAATTGATTATATCACAATTTGAGTATTATCTGATTTGTATGTTGGAACTGGTCATTATTCTTACTGAATATAATTAACAAGGGTCAAAAAAGTACTATGACAATTTAATTAAAAGATTGTTTAATATCATCATGGATTGCAGATTTGCAGAATTGTCATGAAATAGAAGATAAACAAGAATCATTTGAGAATAGTGGAGCTAGAATTTAGAAGTTGGTCTTATTAGCTTATTAGTTCACATTATTAGCCTAGGTGCAGGATTACATCTGTTAAACTTTTCAGACATTGTTGAAAGAGCCCATCATGCAGTACATACAGTTGAATAATTAGTGTGATCAATCAAATTAAAATATACCTTAACACTTTACAATAACCTTAAGTTAGGAGGAATTATAAAAATAGTAAACATTTAGCTTCCTTCATGTGTGATTATTGTTATTTTTACTATCAGTTGACAGAAATGTATGTAAAGGCCTCATATTAATAGTAGGCTCTAGACTATATATTATATACATACTATTATGACGGAATGTTAATATACCGGTATTATAATAATACTGTACTGTACTTACATTGAAGTAACACTAGGAGAAAATGTTATATCTGTCAAATTATCAAAGTCCTGATTTAAAAGTTCACTGAAATAAACATTAATAATGGTAATTATATTGTTAAACAAAAAATCCTCTTATAAACAAAAAATCATAGAATATATAGACTTATTCTTTTAAAAAATCCACATCTTAACCATTTAAAAATGCATTAATTTCCAGTATCTCGGGGTGGTTGAGAGTTAGCCAGTTAATTAATGTAAACAAATATACATATAAAAACTAAGGTGTAAAAAACTGTTTGAATGAGAAATGCTGTTCGTGTATAAATGTATGAAAATGGTGTTACATATGTCTATTAGTAAGCTACATGGTAACTGTTTATTTGTAATTATCAGCATTTCTACAGACTTAAAGTACCTTCACCCTTTTTCCATAATGTTTTTTCATATTTAACAAAATGGCACAGTCTTTGACGTGAATGTAGTTTAATTGAGTAAATTGGCATGCATTTCTTACACTTATTCTTATCTCTAGTGGATTCAAAGGTCTTGATATAACTATTAGGAGTTAATTGTACCCTGATCTAATCATGGACAATTTATTATATTATGTGAAAGGTCTAGGTTTATCTTGATAATAATATTGAACTTAAAATGTCAATCTTCACATTATATTGAGTCACTAAATGGTTTCAAAGGTCTTGAAACACACAATACAATACTTTTATAATATAATAATATATAATAGTACCAATATATAATTGCAACATGACCAGTTATAAAACCCTTCATACACTAAATGTATAACTAACATTTACATTTTTTCTATTGACTTATTTGATATGAACCTTTTGGCAGTAAGATAATTACTAATTTATCTTTTTGTTTTCATCTTCTTTAGTAAAATCGTGTTATCTACTTACACTGTAGTTGCGGATGAGCAATCTACCGTCTGTGTGATAGAATCACATGTGCATCCACCACAAGTATTGGAACTGTATGTAGTCGATGATTTTCCATACCCTGTATTCCCATAGCTATTTGTGTTATCTGACCATAGCCCTGTAAACATATCCGTTCCTGGCACAAATGATATTATTAAAAGTCAGTTATAGTAAAAAGATTATAATCATGCTCGTTGATATTACCCTATAACCACCGGTAAGGTGCACCATATGAAAGGTTTTAGAACAGATAAAAAGCCATACAAAATCACAACGTGTGTGTGGTTAATTACTCCATGGACTAAGCCTATATGCATTAAATGAGTAAAGATTTAGTTGAGAAAAGAATACAGAAAATATATACATTATTACTTCTAGTCTTGAAAGGGATTAAATAGAGAGAAGAACGACTAAAGAATTCGATGTTTTATTGAATTCTTTTATTGGCTTTAACTGTACTTTATTATCTATACATTTAACTTATTTAATGAATACATTTGCGATTACAAATTAATAATATTCCAGAATAACCCATCCAGACTCTTCATTAGAAAGAGGAAATATTAGATTAATATGGTTGTAGAACAGGAGTTGAGTAGAGTAGTACCCAGTAGAATATGAAAGAAGCATCAACATACAATACAATTTTGACTTTGAATTTGAATTTTGAATTTGTTGACTTGTTAAGTTATTTAAATTTCATTGCCTACCTGTTTCATATTCAGGATCTAAGCCACCTTCTGTGTTAGGATATCGATCATTCCAATAGTTTGCACCATCCCAGACACTACTAACTTTACCAACATAACTTATTATTACAGCTAGTACAATAAAAACAATTTTGGTTTTCATTTTTTTCATTATTTGAATTCACAAAATGTTATTGAAACTTCAATAATTGGAAAGCTAGAAGATAAAATTAATTCACATTATAATTAAAATAAGTTTTATTTTACGTGAGACAGACCTATATCAAATTAAGTCAGGGTGGGTAAAACATTATTTCGGTAAATTATAAAAAATAAATTCCGAAAAAGTAAGTAATCTCTTAAGCAGGCATACCATTTTATAGAGTCATCATTATAATATAGACCAAATATCTGAACTAAAAAAAAATGATTGAAACTTGTCTTGTCTTAATAGTATCAATTATAAAAATGTTTGCTAGCTGTAGAATGTGCAAAATCCAAGATGTTCACTGTTACTGTACCGTTTACTACTTTGCAAAATAATGTGGGACTTAACCTTAACTTTAAAAAGTAGCTTAAGGAGATCGGAATTCAAAACGTTGACAAACAGTAAACACCGTTTTAGTAGCAAGAACAAACATAAAACATGTAAAAAATACTTTACAAACAATCATCTTTAAAAGGGCACTCAACCCTTACACACATTTTATTTTCAAACTTGTTTATAAAATATTTAAACTGAAATTACATTGCTTAGAAACGTGAATAAACGGCATTGACTATGCACGAGTATATGTTTGCACCGAATAAATCCTTAACGGTATATCAATAGATAAAAGAGACTTAGTAAATACAACAAGCTGGTGTGTACACAAGCTATTATAAAAAGCATGAAGAACCTTTAAGTACGCAAATACAGATCTATTGACTACTATATACAATAGTATTTAATCAAGATATTCATATTGAGAAATCTAATAATAATATTGCAATTGAAGATATCAATGCAAACAAGTCATAGATTAAATTACATATGATGATTGTTCAATCAAAATCTACCTATCTATCTAACTATATTTTCCTTTAATATGTTGTCAGCATTCATTATAACGTTGCTAACGTTTTCCGTCTTCCGACATTACGCTTTCCACAATTTGTTTCCATTTTTTTCTGTTTATGGCAGGATGGTTTGTTATTGTGTTAGTGTCTACTAGTCCTTGTAAGTCTTTCTTTATTTGATTCATCCAGTTATTTCTTGGTCTTCCTACTGGTCGTTTTACTTTCCTGTTAGTTTCCTTCATTGTTTGTTTGATTGGGGTATCATCCGGTAATCTAATTATGTGTCCATACCATTTTAGTCTCCTTCGTTTAATTCTTTTACTCCATTCTTCTTGTTTTGTTATCTTGTACATTTTCGTGTTACACACTCTATCTGTTAATTTAATATCTATCATCTTTCGCAACATTTTCCTGTGATATATATCTATACTCTCTTGTAATTTTTTGTTTAGTACCCAGAGTTCACTGTTGTATAAGAAAATACTTGCTATGTATGCGTCAAACAAACGGGATTTCACGTCTATAGACATCGTTTTGTGTTCTAGCGACGACTTCAGCTTGTTATATGCCATAGCTGCTAGTGATTTTCTTTTTTTAATGTCTTTTTCTGTGTCCAAGTTACTACCGAGGTATTTGCATTCTTCCCATTTACTATCGGTGTTTCTTCCTATTAGGTATTCTTCTGTTTTACTTTCGTTTATCTTTAGATTGAATTTCTCTGTTACATTTTTCTTTATTTTAGTTATGTGTTCTTTTGAGTCGCTAATAAATATAAATACCTATTGAATCTTTTTTGGACACATGATTTGTTAATTTTCAATAACAGAAACTATTTTTGCTCATTAGAAAGGACTTTAAAAAATGGTAACTATTACTGGTGAAAACACATGCACAGTTATTTGCCCATGTTAAGTGCTGTTTATTGGTTTTAGTTGGGTTAAGTTTAATTCTTTCATTTGAAAACAGACTATCAAATAAAGTAAGGCGAGATTTCAATTATATTTTTAAGCAGCTTTAAACAGTAAAGCTGGTTCCTACTTAATCGACAACAAATCAACATGTACTGTATTTAATATGGACTTAAAATTGCTTCTACTTGGTCTCAATAATTGTATCCTGAAATTCTGTTTTTATGATTTACACAATAGGTACTAACAACAGCAAACAGGATCCTTCGTATTATGTACGGCGAGCTTGCTGAGGGCACCCGTCATGGAGGTGTTCAAAAGCTACGTGTTAAAGATATGATCTAACGTCATCTCAAAGCCACACATATCAATGTTGAAACCTCGGAAGAACTAGTTTAAAATCGCAAGCAATAGTTGCTATCGAATAATTGGCAATTTTGACCATATTTGTGCACACTTTGCAAGCTCCTTTCGCAACTAAAGGGGATTAATTTTGTATGTTCGGCTGAAAGTGATATACCTACCATAGTCATCATTGGACACGATGTTCAGCAAAAGAAGAGGAGACTAACAATGAATAAATGATTGGCAATGACAATAAACGTCTAATTAAATTTGTTTTTATTATTTTCTGATAAAAAAAAATCCCCGTAAGAACTGTCTTTTAACTTTTGATTTGCTGTTATACATAATATACTGGAAGTATTGATTAAAATGCAAGTTTGTCCAAAACTGTTTCTCTGCCTGTTCATATGGATTATGTTGTTTTGTTAAGACCCTCCATTGTGTGCAATTAAGTCACCAGCAATAGGCTTGTATACAATCAATCAATGCGGTCCTTCAAACATGAATGACTTAGTTGCAGAAACTAATTATACGTGCTTCAAAGCAATCAATATTGTATACAATGAATGTTTTCTTATGAGCACTTTGTATCTGTTATTCTCACATGTTAATTGATTAAATGGGTCCTTCATAGAATGCAAGTAGCCATTATCCTTGATCATGAGTATATATACTTAATTAAGCTAATTTTGAAATATGAGTGTGCCCTTTAAAAATTCAAAGGAAGCCCATTTTTTACTAATATCTATAGTAACATATTATTATGGAGTTATCCTATAGTTTAAGCTAAAAGCTTGCACAATGAAGCAGAGGAACACAATAACCATTTAAATTGAATACAATGCAATACGTAAATATATACGTACACATACAGTACAATCATCATTTTAAGTTACTTTTTTTTTAATTACTAAACCAATGTATAGCCCAGTCTACGCTAAATCAAATATCACAGCGGATCAGATCCTGTGGATTCATTGAGAAAACTCTTATTTTAAGATGGCAAACCCGTAAATTGCGTAATGTTAAAACTATAACAAAAATACAAAAAAAAACCCTAAAAATTAGGTTGCTTGTTTCGGTTGCAAGGTATACAATGTGTATCTTTCCTATTGACAAAAATGGTCCTACACACCAAGTGACCACTTTATGGACCTTCTAAAATAGCGAGATCCTATCCTCTCACACTGCCTACCAAGGAGAATGTACTGCTATCTAACCTTTGTGACGACAAATAGGCCTACATTTCTTTTGTTTAATTTTGAAATAATTTCAAAAGAGATGTCAAAATCTTAGTTAATTTACTTACAAATGCTGCCTCATGCATGTTTATGAGAAAACACAAAAAACACCCCAGAACAGACGCTTTCCTACACTGTATGACGATCAATGACGACGTGTGTTATTGAAAAAAAAACTGTTTCAGCTGAAACAAGATCTACGCATTCAATCGGTGCTTCGCAGTGAATAATTCTTAATTAATTCATTCATTCTATCTATATTATATTACCGTTCTTTGTTACTTACAAATCTTCTATATTTATGTACTATTTCCATTAGAATCAGAATCTGCTGTTACAAGAATAGCCTCTCTGTTGTACAACTGAGCCAAGCAGACCAATTGAATTGAAACAACAGTATTCCAGATATGAGTGTTAGTGTAGATACCGGTATACCAATAGACGTTGTTCAATTGTTGTTTATATAGTAATCTGTGGGATCCCAGGTAATACAATGCAACTATTCAAGTACAATGGTACCTATTCAATTTAATAAGTTGATTTGTTTTATGACGATATTCTACTGTAAGAACCATAACGACAGACCACCAAAGCAGTGGTGGCGCCATGGTACACAAAAGAAAATCATTGTGAATCACGGAAGCAACAGCAATCATTTCATAAAAGTAATATACAGTCTGATGGCTTAATAATGATTAAACAAAGTTTTGTGTAGCTAAAATTACTTTTGTTGTTGACATAATAATAATGTACATATTATGTCATACATATAAACATAATTCTATTTACAGCAAATGATGTATTAATATCCATGGTTACAAACATGTATTATATACAGATTTGTTCATGTGCGCCTTTATCTCTTCTTCCTTCTGATGTTCCTTAGCTAGGAGGTAGACATTATTTTAATTATAAAATTTATTTATTTTGTTTCCAATGATATGGTCATTTTAAAACCTCAATATTATACACATAATATCAATACACTATAGCATTTTTTTTCTGCAAAATGTGGATAAAATAAACATCACTGGAAGCTCAGGAATGTAAACATTATTTTTACTAAAAATTTGCCTGAAAATTAATTTACTGTAATTCCAATAGTCAAGATACAGTAATCAACTATCACAATTCTGAATGATCATAATACAAGCTTCGTCTTCGTCTTCTTCGTGCGTCAGGATACGTAACTTGGAACCGTGCTTGATCTAATGAACTGGAGACAAATAATGCACTACCCTTCACAACACCATGGTGACCGTATAGACCTTGATCTAGTATCAAAGTTGATCCTAAAAGAATAAAGTGATTTATTGTGTTTGTTTATGTTTTCCACATTCTAAAGTTCTGAACATACGGGGTGTACCGCAAACTGTATATTACATTATTATTTTTCCCCAAAATATAATTATTAATAATATCATTATTGGTATCTGCTGATGTTTTTTAACGACATATGAATTCGTACTGTACTTTACTCATTTGAAAAATCGCATAGAAATAGCAGCATTCTTTCCAAGATACAAATTAACATCATAGGATTCTTCTGATGAAGACATGTGTAACGTTTCGAAAATACAAGGTATGTTGAATTGTGTGTTGTAATGCTGTAAGTTCGTTTAAAAAACATTTTATATTTTTACCAGTATGTATGAACTTTCACTCGAAAGATACAACATATTAAAAACATACCTTCTTCTTCATTGTCGAGTGAATAGTGAGCTTCCAGCAGTTTCTTATGTCTTTGTCGCTCTAACCCTGCTAATTCCAAATGCTCGTTTATTTCACTGTCAATTAAAGCCAGTCCCCAGATCCTTATCTGTAATAGTGAAACCTTGACAATAAATTTCATTATAATAATGATTTCCAAAAAAAAAAATAGTTTGACTGAGTATTTATTATATTTAGTATTTCATTGAAAACTGATTAAGACTTACCTCATCCATAATTCCATTAAAAAAAGTAGAATTATCTCGCCCTAAGTACAACATGGTTTCATTTTCAGAATATGATGTCTTTAAAGAAAATATTATAAACAAAAAATAAAAGTATGAATAATACTGTAATATGAATTGTAAGATGTTTAAATGTCATTTCTATTTAAAGATATATTGTATCATAAGAAAATTACAAATTAAGATTAATAAAAAAAGACTTTTAATAGGCTATTCAGTAGTTTTTATCAAGTTAATAACTATCACTAAAATCATTTTTTAATTCTATTATGTGATATTAAAATGACATATTCAACAACATCTAAACATTTTTTTGTTTTAGGACAATCCCAATCAAACAAACAATGAAGGAAACTAACAGGAAAGTAAAACGACCCGTAGGAAGATCAAGAAATAACTGGATGAATCAAATAAAGAAAGACTTACAAGGAAATGTAGACACTAACACAATAACAAACCCTCCCGCTATAAACAGACAAAAATGGAGAAAAAAATTGGGGAAAGCGTAATGTCGGAAGACGGAAAACGTTAAGAAGAGAAAAGGACAATGTATATCTTTAACATTATAACACAATGAAAAGACAGATCAAATCAACTAGGAACGTATACTCAGAACCGATAGTATAAAATGTAACGGTAAAAGGTAATTTTTCAATTACTGATGGCCCTGGAATTATTAAAGAATACATATTGTTCTTTCGTTTGTTGAAAATATGGCTTACCCATGTGACAGGACTAATATTTTCAAGAAAAGCCTCTGTGCCTGACGTGGTTCCATTTAGAAATAACGACAACTCATGATCTATAAGAAAACAAAGACATTTCTAAGATTTGTAATTAATGCTATAATCTTGTAATATTGCATTACTGTATAAGTACAGGTAAATACTGGACTACAGAGTACAGTACGTAGTTGTACCTGCATAAACTTACTTTGTGCATCATATCTCATTGCAACATGTGTCCAAACATTTTCTCCAATTACTGTTGCTCCATCCGATAAAACAGTGCCTCCAAGTTGAGCAACAGTTTTTCTGTAAAAAAAAAAGATAAGACAGTATCCAGACTTTGATTATGTTATAAGCATTAATTGTATCATTCAGTTTTTCTGTCTATTTATCCCATACTGTTTTCATTGCTGCTGTTAGATAAATTTTAAGATAAGATAAATTTATTGAACGAACGCTTTTGTATCAGCGGCACACGTTTATAAGACGGTGCGTTCATTTACAAGGCAATGTAAAAACAAAAAGAAAAGTATCAAAAAATAACATTTAAGTCTTAACTAAGAAGCGAATTATACAAGTAAAATGAAATTAGTAAAAACAAGGTAATCTTACATATCGAACAATACTTAACCTATATGATGGAGTTAATGTTATTATCTATTTATTATCAGTATTATTAATATTTTCAAGTTTTAAGCGAATATATTATCATTATTATTACTAAAAAAATATATATATATATATATAATTGCTAATTGATTTATTATACTGTTATTATTAAAATAAATGCAACTTTTATATGATTATTTGTTCTTATTATATTTAATATTAATAGTTATTTGTAATTTAATTAAATGTGATACAATTTTTATTATACTATTTAGTCTTATTTTTAGTACTGTATTATTTATTTATTTTATTTAGATTTAGGTTACATTATATAATTTTGAAGAAAAAAAAAAAAAAAAAAAAAAAAAAAAAAAATATATATAAAAATATAATATATTATTGAATTAGATAAATGGTAAAATAATGTTAGTAGATAATATGGTGGGCGGTAAATATTTATATATTATATATTAAGTGTAGTCTTTCTATGTCTCCATGCAGCAGTTAAGTATTGTTTACAGTGATAGTCTACAATTTCACCGACTAGATGGTACGCTCGCTTCGCTCGCGTACCATCTAGGTCGTGCCCACAGATGGTTCTCGAATACACAGTAATTTCAGCGTAACAAAACTGGCGATTTCAAATGTACGTACCGCAGGACTATAGGCCTATACATTGTCGTTTACAGAAACGAATAAATAGACACGATGATTTATGTAGTCAACTAAAATTAGCACCCTGGGAATTACTTCCGAAGGAGAAACTTATCACAAAATGAGTCCAAGTTTTTGATTTGAACTCATTTAAAGAAACCCAATTTGTGTTTTGTATGTAACATTAGGGTTGAGGGATGGGAAAGCGGATAGTTACAAAGAGGAACAATTTTTAAATATATTCTTTATCCACTCAGTAACGAAATATTTTTTTCATGTTTTATAGGCCTATAAATAATATACCTCTAAATACAGTAAAACATTTGCGATTTAATACTTTTTTTATTTTATTTATTTATTTATTTATTTATTTTAAATATTCATTGTACACTAATTTTCCCCGTGTATGGCAAGAGATTCCTAATTATATTAGAGAACATTCTTTATTTAGTTTAGTTAAAACTGTCACTGTCATAATCGATTGAAATATTAAAGTACCATGTCACGATACACCACTACGACGTTTATATTTGGTAATTATTAATTAATACAAACGTTGAGAAAGAACTGTCAGTATAAAGTTTATTTGTATATAATAATGTGTTTATATATCTAACAGTAGAGCCTATCCACAATCTCGCAAGTTTATTCTCAAAGGGCCCATATATTTACCTACCGTATGTGTTAAACCAAGGGCTCATAAATTTACCTACAGTACTTGTGTTAAACCAAACTCTGGCAGACTGAGAGATTGGGATGTTCCATTCATCGCAAATCAATAGATTTGTATAATCGTATATTAAATCTATCAAAATAGTATTTTTTAAAGAAAATCGGCCTGTCTTCAACATTATGATGGTGTACTCTAGCTGTTCAACCGGTTTTCAGCTATTAAAAACAATTATCGTAGGAGGAGATAGGAAAATGCGAAGCCTCCTCGCATTTTTGTGGCGGGTATTTTTCAAGATGGACATCCATTAGACAGTGTATACCACGATCGGAAAACACCCCTATTTGGGGCAAATCTTGGAACCTAAATTCGTTTTAACCGTCAATAACTTATTATCTAACTTAATTTAATTAGTAAACAGGGTTACATCAGGTGGTTAAAATCAGTACCGAAAGTACGAACCAACTTTATATACCATCGAGTAAAAATTCTAGAAGTAAGGCGCGATTTACCGAATTTTGCCCTTACGTAAATTTATATATAGACTAGATGGTACGCTCGCTTCGCTCGCGTACCATCTAGGTCGTGCCCACATGGTTCTCGAATACATAGTAATTTCAGCGTAAAAAAACAGGCGATTTCAAAATGTAGGCCTACGTACCGCATGACTATAAAACATTTATTTATGTATTTATGTAGTCAACCAAAATTAGCACCGTGCGAATTACTTCCAAAAGAGAAACTTCTCACAAAATGAGTTCAAATGTTTCATTTGGACTCATTTAAACAAACCCAATTTGTATTTTGTATCTAACATTATTGAGGGTTGGGGTTTTTTTTTTAATAGGCCTGTAAATAACATAACACTAAATAGAGTAAAACATTTCCGATTTAATAACTGTTAAAATTGTCACTGTCATAGTCGATTGAAATAGTAAAGTACATGTAACGATACACCACCACGACGTTTATATTTTTTTGTAATTATTAATTAATACAAACGTTGAGAAGCAACTGTCAGTAATAAAGTATTATATTATTATGTGTTTATAATCTAAAAGTAGGGGCTACCCACACTCACAGTAATAAAGTTTATTAGTATATTTGTTTATATTATAATAAACAGTAGGCCTACCAACGCACACAATAAGAAATTTGCGATTCAAATGGCTATCAAAAGTGGTTAATACCTATCAAAAGTGGTTAATACCTATTTACAGTATTGTATAGCTTTACAATACTATTTATGTTTATTCTCAAAGGGCCCATAAATTGACCTACTTGTGTTAAATCATGGAGGTATGCAAGCATGGTTAAACCAAATAATTTGGAATGTTCCATTCATCGCAAATCAATACATTTGTATAAACGTATATTAAATCTATCAAAATAGTATTTTTTAAAGAAAATCGGCCTGTCTTCAACATTATGATACTCTACTCGAGCTGTTCAACCGGTTTTCAGCTATTAAAAACAATTATCGTAGGAGGAGATAGGAAAATGCAAAGTATCCTCGTATTATTGTGTACAGGTATTTTTCATGAGGACATCCATTAGACAGTGTATACCACGATCGGAAAACACCCCTATTTGGGGCAAATGGTTGAACCTAAATTCGTTTTAATCGTCAATAACTAATTATCTAACTAAATTTAATTAGTATACAGGGTTACATCAGGTGGTTAAAATCAGTACCGAGATTATAACCAACTTTATATACCATCGAGTACACATTCTAGAAATAACGCGCGATTTACCGAATTTTGCCCTTACGTAAATTTATATATAGATTCTCTCAAATGGAAATTCTAAATAAAGGTCATCAAGTAAAATATGATGTTGGTATTCGATTGTACCACTTCTAAAATTCTCCCAGAATGTATCATAACCACAATACAATAAATCCATTTTTAGTAAGTTAAAATGTGTTTCTCTTACATTTTTAAGGTTTGAACATTCAAGTAGAAAATGGTCTGTAGTTTCAATTAACTGATTGTTGCATAGCTTGCAAAAACCAGTCTCATTTTCTGACCATGTATTTTTTCTACCTTCTAAATCAAGAGAGTTAGACCTCGCTTTAAACTTTAAACTAATGGAATCAAAATTCACCATATCAAACATGTATGTCTCTGCTTTAGGTTCATGTTTATATTATTATATTACATGTCGTTACTTTCATTATCTTTGCTATGTTATGTTCTGATCACTTATAAATGTTGTATTTACTCAAGCATGTTGTAAATTCCATGTTTCCAACTCTGCTCGTCACATATGACATCAAATAAATTTATAAATTGTAACAAATCCTTTTGTATGATGTATTAACTTCTTACCCATTTTCAATAAAGAAACAAAGGTCGCTGTTTAGTGTACAGATAACTGGCATTTTGGTTGATGGATAACCAGCTGGAAGATTAACCCATGCCTCCAATGTAAAACTATTAGACACTCCAAGATTGGTTATGCTATTTAAAATTACATAGTCATCGATGCCATCAAAGTATAAGGCTTGGTTTATTCTAGAAGACAAATAAAATAAAAGAATCAGACAAACTAACCTCATTTATGTTTGCATCCAACATAAAAGGACTTGATTCTATAATTATGATCAACAATACCAACCTATCTGCACATCTGTATGAAAGCTTCGAAAAGATAACATCCGGTTGAGCATACACCATGACCCCTAAGCGACCTCCTACATAAGTGGTATCATAGATATCACCAGAATCTGTTAGAGTGGTTTCCTCTTGTTTAATCAAAACTCTTTAAAATGTTAAAATGATTATAAAATATCGTTAATTCTTTCTTTTATATTATATACATTGCAGGTCCATACCCATCCATACACCATAAGTTGGATGAGCTACGAACATTTTTAAATGATGAAAATTGAAAATAATGCAATATCAACGACATTCTGTTTTCAATATTAATTTTTCTGAATATGTAGAATGGATTTACTCTGCATAAAATGTATGCACAAGTGTTTTTCTTAGACAGCCTAGGCAACATCCGAATGCTCGCAGCTAATTGACGAGGATTTTACTTCGGTTGTTTCTCTAGATTTACAACAAAGGGAGAAAGAAATTAACGGAAATTAAATATTGTTTTACATACTATTCCCTGGTTCTAAATACCTGATGAGACCTATGGAAGGTCTGTGTGTGAGTTGCCAGCGATATGATGTTTCATGTTCCCAGCCTCTCATCTCTGGGTCATGCCATAACAACTCCACCTCATTATCAGTAGTGTAGGAGTACCAAATTGCATCGGAGAGGGTACCAGAAGGCCCAGATGATGATGCCACTTTCTATAAAAAATAAAACCACTACTGTACCATACAACTGTTTTTTCTTTTTTTTCTCTCTCTCCTTTAAGAAATTCTACTAAAATTTCTAATTTGATGATGATTTGTATTTAAGTAATCACATAAAACTTGATTGCACTTAAACAAAACAAATACATGCCATGACCAGACGACTTTCAGCGGGTCAATTATTATCACACAATATTCAAATTAATCTATTGATTAATCTATATCTCTTAGCCCAAGTACTTACTTTAATCTGAATGCCTTTTACAGCAGCTTTATAACTTGGATTATTCAAATTTGCATGTTTCCACATGACAAGGTAGAATTTGCGGTTGCTTTGGTAACCAAAAACAAACCCCATATAGCTATCGCCATTTTTATTATTCACGTACATTGTCCCCGAATAATCAACAGCTCCAACACGGTCAGATCCAATAAGCATGGTTGGCATCTCAGTGGCAATCATTTGTTGAGCTTCTTTTCCCTAAAACGAATTTAGACAATTTGTTAAAAGTCATTTAACAAAATATATCTCAAATAGTAGGAAACAATTTAGGGCTTCATGAATAGTTTTGAAGAGGTTTTATAAAGACCAGTTAGAGGAGAATTGACTGTTTTACTCTTTTTTAAATGTTAAGACATATATTAGGCCTACTAAACTTACATCATTTCTGACAGTCCATTCAGGATCTGCAGCATTTACAATACTGTCAAGGTTTACAGTGATGTGGTTCTCAAAGCTTGTACTCTGATATTTATATACTTTCATGCAGTTATCTTCTTCATTAATGACACCATCTCCATCATAATCATCTTGGCAGGCATCACCAAGACCATCACCATTGCTATCAGTTTGGTTTGCGTTCATGTATAAAGGGCAGTTATCATCTGAATTACTTATACCATCACCATCTTTGTCACCGTCACACATATTACCTTTAAGATATAATTATTTAAAATATACAACTGATATTACTCTTGTTAAAGGTGTCTTTTACTACATTACATTTGTATTGGGTTTCTTTGACATATCAATAAATGTTTATACCAAATGCAAAGTATGACTCACCTATGCCATCTAAATCTCTGTCAGATTGGTCTGGGTTCGGTACAGTACCACAATTATCAAATTCATTGATTACACCATCTCCGTCACTAGAATACAGAGAATGAAAATTAGTTTAAGTATCTTTAATAAGAATAAATCAAAGACGTTTTAAATTAAATGTGTCAAATGATATAGAGTTGAAATATGTGTTATCCATCAGCAGCTTAACTAGCATATATATATAACATTCAACATGAACTATTATAATTTTGTTTCATTGACTTTTTTTCAAGAATTCTGAAAAAGGGCACTTTCTGAATAATCAGGAATTAATGTAAAAATCTTCACGTAGATTCATGGTATACATTTCTCGATTGATGTTTCTACAAACACCCTAGCTAAATATCAAAATCTGTCGTATTTCCCAATACAATCTCCACTTACAAATCTTTATCATTGGCACCAACTACATCACATAAATCTCCAAAGCCATTTTGATCTGTGTCTGTTTGAGTAGAATCAGAGGTTCCGATGCAGTTATCACAATCATCCCCAACACCATCACTATCCTCATCTTCCTGACCACTATTTGAAATGAAAGGGCAGTTATCAGAACCATCAACAACACCTGTAAAAAAATAATATCAAAGTCGGGTGTTTTTTTTTTCAAATTAAATGGTTTAGTTTGAAGTATCCCAAAAATCGTGGAAAATTCAAGCAAAGAATTCCAGAAAGTTTGGCAGTGATGATGGGGTTTTTATAGTTTATACATTTCTACTGTAGGTTTGATTTAATAAGTTTAAAAAGTTTTCAAACAAACAAATAAAGTTAGGTTAACCATAAAACTATTGAGTAGATAGACTTACCATCACCATCATCGTCGGTATCACATGCATCACCTTCTCCATCTTCATTGGTATCTAACTGGTCACTATTGGCATCACTGGGACAGTTGTCACAAACGTCACCAACACCATCTGAATCTGAGTCACTTTGGTCAATATTTGCCACAAACTGGCAATTGTCCTATAATAAAATAAATACTATTTACAAAATAAAATACTTCGGCATTCTAGTTGGCTTTCTGAATTCCGTTTTTTAAGTCTATATTAAACACTGTTGTATGTTTTACTACTTATTTACTATTTTCGAAAACAGACTATTATTAAATGTTAAATGTATTATTCTGGTACTCAAATTTAACGGAAAACTGAGGAAATTCGGATTAGGCCCTCCACGAACCTACGGCAGCAAGCAGTGCAGTGTCTACCAGATCAGGTAAGGTAAATTACTTATAAAATTCAAATAGTATTAATATATATATATATCTGTAACTTACACTTGTGTCATCTATATGGTCATTGTCATCATCACTATCACAGATATCCCCAATCTGATCGTCATCGTGGTCTTCTTGTCCACTGTTTGGAATATTTGGACAATTGTCCTAAGAATGACATAGATAATTCATTTCAAACTTCAATGAGCATTTGAAAGATTAGAAAATCACACAAAATTTATTCATTATCATGTTTCAATCCACAGGCAACATACTTAATACTTATTGTTATTACTTATTTACTTACTTAGACTACTTAATCACAAACATAAGGATAGTAGTATGCACATATGATTTCTAGTCCTTAAGCTCTGTCTACACTCTCAAACTAGTGTGTACCCAAATATGGTAGTGATATACCCGAGTATGGTAGTGATATGACATCATCATGTCCATATGGACACATCATATTTTTTGTCACATAAAGTTTGATAGTGTAGAACACTAAACATCAAAATTAATGTGATGATTACTGTCACGTCACTCTCACATTTCCAAGTTCTAAATCAACCCATAAATCAAAAGTATGATATATAGAAAAGCAAAGTTTCTGACTCTGGGATATCTAATTGACAAATTAGAATTTAGAAAACATACGTTGTTAGTTGCCATGTATAAGTTCTTTTTTACTTTGGTTTTCAAGAACTATGCCAATTATGTCCTTTCTTCCGTAAAAGTAATTCTTGAGTTAGAACTGACTTACTCTATGGCATGATGTATCTATACAAGGCAGATTATTGAGAGGCAATCCATCCGTGTCAATATCAACTTCACAAAACACTCCATCGCCAGCAAAGCCATCATTGCACTACAAAAAAAAGATAGGCTATATATATTTTATGCAATTTGGTAATTCTTAACAAAAAGACACAAACGAGAAAGAATTTATTATCTGGATGGTTTTCTGGATGGTATTGTAATTGCCAATTCGGCTTAATTTGATCTGTTTGATCCTATATGTTGTTGTCTGCAATGAAAATACAGATATATTTTCGGCACAAGTGGTTGTATCGAAATTTTCTGTTGAACTCCAGGTGCAAGGTTCACTAAAAACAATAAAGTGTTTTTAATTTCATTTACCTCACAGACAAATTTTCCAGTACCGGTAGATGTGCATGTGGCATTACTGTGGCAGTTGGCTACACCTGTAGCACAGAAATCACCATCAGTGCATCCAAAGTAGCCATCACCAAGGTAACCAGGTGGACAGTAACTGCAATAATAGCTTCCCTAAAATTTAAAAAAAATGAAACACACGTCACATTGATTTTATGCGGTGTTTACAAATTGACTAATTTAATATCATATAAACTGAGTTATGATATTGTATTTTTAAAAGACAACACCACCTAATAATAACAATTTTAACTTACTGCAGTGTTAACACATTTTGACAATAGATCGCAAAAATTTTTTCCAGTTTCACATTCGTCTATATCAATACAATCCTAAGAGAGAAATGAATATTGTACAAAAATGAATAGTGACATAACACACAGCTGGTTTATATACAATAAAAAAAGTCATGCTGTCAGTATTTTAGAATAAAGAATAAATCTTTCTAGAGTTTATATTTACAATAACACATAGGACTTCTACTATTCATAAGCGCTGTATAGAAAAGTATAGAAGTTAAAAGTTAATTTTGTGACAATTAGAACCCGACAAATATCCTGACTTTGATAAATTTTTACAAACATTTAATCATAATCATCATGGTTTAATAGCTACAAGCAGATAAGTTGCAAACTTTACTTATATATTTAGCTATAAAATAAATCTTACTTGTTGAATATTAATGGCATCTTCAAGGCCAATACCATGAGGTGTATTACCAGAGTAGCCTGGAGGGCATCCGCCACACTCATAACCCGGATCTAAGTCAATACAAGAACCAGCATCCCAGCAAGGTGTAGCTAGTGTACACTGAAAAAGATTATGAAATATGATAGAAATGGGGACTATAACATTTACATATCATGTGTGGTAAAAATGTATTTAGGAAGAATTATTTGGTTTCTGCATTTCTCTGTTTTCATTTATATTTGAATGAGTTTGATCATACATTATGACCAAAAAATGTATGGTATATATGATTTTTTAATAGGAGAAACTAGGGTATTAGCTGCTACATCGGGTGGTCTTGCAAACTTTTTACTGTATACAGTATTCCATATGGGAGACAAATATATGATTCATGATTTTAGACACAAGTTACCGTAGCACATTGGTACTTAGCCATTGTTAATCGCAATGAAGTGGAAGAAAGTATTGCTACTGTTTAATCCTACCTCATCAATATTTGTGCATGTCATTCCATCTCCTTCATAACCTGTAGGACACTCCCTGCATCCATAGTAAGGAGCTGAATCAGTATTAAAACACACTGCGCCTGGAAAGCATGGACTTACTAGTGCCATGCATGGGCCTAGGATTCAAATTAAAAAGTATCATTTTACTATTCTTCTCCTTTAATTAAAATCACAATTGGCAGTTGCATGTGATGTACAGACATTTATAAAAATTGAAAATTTAACATAAAACATTTATTGTACTTTACGTGAAACATTATTTTAGATTACCTTTATTTTTTCCAATGCTACGTACACCACGAAATGTTTTTAAGTTTCTGTAGTGTTATGTATAAACATAAAGACATTTTACTGCTATCAATTTACAGGAAAATGATGCAGTCTGCTGTACTTACATGTTGAAACACTCGGACAGGTCTTGCAAACGCCACAATCTCCAGCCGACCATTCAAATATCCCACATGGCTCACATTTCCACTTGCCTTCAGTGCTGGTGTAGCCTTCAGGACAGCATTCACATGATCCCCGTCTGGTTAAATTCTGATAAGAACCAGGGGGACATGGTATACAGAATTCTATGGAAAAAATAGAGCAAAAAAGAACAAAATTGGTTACATTATCAAATTTTCCTATTTACTGTTAACTATTATAATTGATATTTGGTAAATTACCCTATAAGATAGTTCTGGTTCCCAGTAAAACATATGCAAGATAGACAAAATCCAAAATACGGTTTTTATACTATACCTGTGTCATAACCTTTTGAGTAAGTACCACGTCCACATTCAGTCTGCTTACCATCAAAACATGCGGTTCCAACTTCACACAGGGTACAAGATTCTGGGCAGTGCTAAACCAATAAAATAAATATTTTGCATAAATACAGGTTTTTTTTAGCGATACTAGTTTCTTTGTCATGTTTTCCTATTTTAAAAATGTAAGACAATTTAACTGCAGCCAAATACTGTCGATTTTGAATATGGACACACATTAAACATTGCAGCAGAATATTTGACAAATACAGTAGGTATCTTTCCTTTCCTAAAACCAGACGATGTATAGGATTTAAACATTCTAAAAAATTGTACCGTAGTATTACATATTCCATGGTGATATGTAGGGCATATTGTTGCATATCCATTTTCGCAAAGCTGAAATGAAAAGAAATAATGACATACAAGGTGATACAATTTAGTTGATATCAAGAATTAAGCCCAATTTCAATACTAACCAAATACTACTATTATCATTCTTGTGGATTCAAGCATTATTGTTGCATAGTAATTAGCTTAAGAATTACAGTATAGATGATATATTTATATGGACACTTGGTACATTAACATAAGTAAATAGGTGTATCTTCATTATTCAATGTTTAGTTTTAATCTCTAATATTAATAGCCGTCTTTTCAAATGTATTTGCAATAAGTGATTATATTTTAATATTATATACATTTTTAACCTATATTATTTCTTTAAGATACTGCAAACTCACAAATCCTTCTGGGCATTCTGAACATTCTGAAGCATGGCCAAAAGAATGCTCTGTTGGACTACGATCACATGTCAGAGCATCATCGTCACAGCGTCCACACATTCGTTGGATGCCATCTCCGATACAGTAATAGGTTGCCTCACAACGCTGACATTCAGTCAAATCTTTCAGAAAGAAAAAAAACATATATTTTTTGTTGCAAAAAGTGTGTATTTGTAAGTAGGCAGTGTAGTTTTCTAATATAACTTTCTGTAGATTTGATACCATAAAGAATATATTAAGTAATTTTGATTAAAATATATTACATTTGTGAGTTTCAATGAAACTTTTTTAATTTTAACTTACATCTAAATCTTTGCTCTGTACTACACCCTCTAACTTCTAGTCTCATTGCAACAGATCCTTTCCATGTTGTTGGTATGATCCGAATGTACTGAGCATAATAGTCTTTGCCAAAGAAATTGGCTTTTACCATGGACTGATCAGTGTTACCAGTGAATTTCTATTCACAATAAAATCGAAAAATGTTATCGCAGAATAACCATTTTTAAAATAAATTTATTCATTAATAAAGTAAGAGATAATAATTTTTTTTATAAATACTGTGATCTTACTTCTCCTATATCTGTCCATGTAACGGTATCATTTGAGAAATGTATTTGATATTGAGTAACCCATGCTTCAAAGTCTGCGGTACCTTGTGTAACGACTCCAGTAAAGACATACGGCTTAAGCATATCTACTTGAAACCATGGACTTAGATCTGTTTCCTCAGCCACCCAGCCTAAAATGTGCAAGAATTATATAATTAAAGTTATGTCATATTCATTACATTTATGATATAATCACATGAGAACTACCGATGACTTCTACATTTTGAAAATTGAAGCCGTATGTCAATCTGTGTTCTTATTATTATTGTGGTGGCACTGCATGAATGATTGGGAAATATGTTATAGATTTCTGTGAAGACTAACATTACAACTATCAGCTTTTAATGTATTAGCTTAGATATCATTATCTCACCAGATCCAGCAGGGATGTTAGGATCTTCTTTGATAAACAGGCGTCCTCGTCCAGGATTATACAGTTTCTCACTGCTTGATGCTGATAACTGTGTATCTTGAATGGAACCAGAGATTAATCCAAGATCTTTTTTACAAGCTGTAATTTTTAGAATTAATGGTTTAACATTTAGTAACCTTAAAACATTTTAATTTAACTCAACCTAAAGGAAGTTTGGCCATGGATTACATAGACTGGATTCAAATCTTATTAGAATGTGATAAAAAAAAATGTGAAAAAAACAAAAAGTCTCTATCTATATCAGGAGTTTAATAGTTGTATAATTATATCATTTCAAATCCTATATAAAACCCAAATAATTTAACAGTAAATTAAAAAAATTACAATAATTAAAATTCTCACCAAAGTCAATCATGTAATACTGAGGTACACGTAGATACAATTCTCCCGTACTGTAGTCTATGTCCATGTATGTTGGAATATCGTCATGCAGGAGATCATGTAAACATGTTTCACTTAGCGTTACATTTACCATAGCTGTGTCACCTCTAGGTGGTGTACCCCCATCAATAGCTGCTATGGTTATTTCTAGTGTGGTGAATGTTTCATTTATAAGAGGTCTAAAGGCAAAACAAATAAAAGGTTTACTAGTTATGAGTGTCCAGTTGCGTGTGTTAAAATCAAATTAATATTTGTATGGGTATTGGCCTTATTAGCAAGTAAAACATGTTATCTACAGCTTATATTGTAATGACACAAAACTCTTAGTTTATCATTACGTCTCAATAAATGTTCCACTAGTATGATACGTGACAA
Source organism: Antedon mediterranea (assembly GCF_964355755.1). Taxonomy (NCBI): domain Eukaryota; kingdom Metazoa; phylum Echinodermata; class Crinoidea; order Comatulida; family Antedonidae; genus Antedon; species Antedon mediterranea. Next base: position 17,551,769 of record NC_092676.1, read on the forward strand.
TTCCATTATCTCCACCATCGGCATCAGTTGCTGTCAAATTTCCCAAAGGATTCATCTGCATGGGTGGAATTGGGAAGAAACTATAACTAGCACTGGACAGGATGGGACAATTGTCATTTACATCATTGAGAAATATCTGAAAAAGAAACATTAGAGAATTAAACCTGTTGTTTAATATTTTACAAAACAATTAGAAATTGTTACAGTTAATTTAGGTAAAAGAAAATATACTGAAAGTTGCAATAAAAAGAAATGGAGAAGCCATCAGAAATTGAGGACTGTCTTACCAAATAGCAGACGACACATTATAGTTTGTAAATTTAAAGATGTATTGTCCCTTGAAACACAAAAAATGAAGGTCAAAATATTCTAAATTTAAATTGGGCATATCAAAGTAATATTAAAATTATTCACTTTAAGTCGAAAATTCAAGCCAAAAACACAAGTTATACTTAATTAACAGGTAAATTAGTTTGATTATATTTTGTCTGGAAAATCGTCACGAGCGAAAGTAAACAAAGATTTCAAACCACGAGTATGGATTATGCATATGCTAATTAGGATTGTTTACAACTCGTCAGAGTGAGAATGTGTTTTCACACAGATTGCTAGAAAGTTTTATGATTATGCATACAGAGTAGCCAAATAAGCGCGTTGCATTATTGGATATGTTGTGATTGAAAACTTTGACTGAAAGGTAAAGTTATTTTTTTAACAAAAACACGTCTGTATTTGAGTTAAATGATTTTTTTGGACTAATTTTGGTGAAAGTTAATAACTCACCTTGACAGTTATTAACCCAACGGTAGGGGGTGACACATTGTCATCTGTGACTTCAATGATAAGCAAATATTCGGTAACTTGTTCATAATCAAGAGTTGTTGCTATAGTAATCAGAGCCTTGTCGGTGCCAATATCAAATTCCTGGGATCCTCCAATATTTGGTTCTGGATCTGAAAAAAAAAATGTTATTTGTTATGTTAATGTTATTAAACATTAATTGAACGCATAGTTCTATAAATAATTAAACTGGTAATACTATTTATCAGCTTTGCATGTTTAGTACCATTTAAGTCGGAATTACAAAAGTGGCATTTCATCACATTTATCATTCTTTTATTTATAGGTAACTTAATTTTAAAGAAATCCATAAGAAAATCTACATAAATATATGTCTTATGGAGTACAGTTGTAATGTCATGGACTTCTTAAAAATTCATTTTACATTCTTGTATTCTCACCTCCTACTGTTGATTCTGTACAAATATAGAAAGTGGTACCGTTGATGATTTTTGTAACTAGAGACGAGGAAGTGGTTGGTGGTTCACCTGCGTTAATGTTGTCAGTACTGTACTCTTTGACAGTAAAGTGACGGCCTCCATTACCTGAAAATGCGTAGATTAAAGTGTATTCCTCGATATGACCATCATCATTAAGAACTAATTTCATTCCATGTTTACATTGCTATTGATCATTATTGACAACTAGATGTTTATTGTTTTTTAGTGAAAATTAATCTCCGTGGAAACTACTGTGGATCATTCAATATTGAAACATTTTATTGTTGTAGTGTTAGATTCCATAGATATAAATAACAGTAAACATTTCTGTATAAATTTCCAAAAACTGAGTGAACATGATGTTTTCTAAATTCATAAGATCTACATTTGACCGAGGATTGAGTGTATAAACCTACCAACCTGAAACAATCGTAACATTATAATTGGGACCAGTAGAAAAGGCATCAGCAACCCATATTGTTTCAATAATCCCATCAACATACAGGTCTTCATCAATAGTTATAGCATAATCAGCAGGTGGTTCGTCTACTTTAAGATCCAGAAACGACACGCCTTGCATTTCAAAGTAGAATTTTGAAATGCAAGGTTCTCGCTCAGTCAAAAACATGTCAAAACGATAAGTTACTCCAACCTAAAATAAAAGTATTTAAATTTTCATCTCATGTATAAGTAGGTAATGAAGCTCACAACTGTCTTGTACATGGAGTGATAGTTTCCGAAACTTACTGTTAAGTCTAGGTAGGCTCGTTCAGAGTTGACATATCCAGTTGTAACACAAACCCCATCTATTATAGTTCCCTCTTGTGGTGTGACATACCCACCACCTGCAACATAAAGTAAGCCCAATGTTATTGGGGTTTTTTTCAATTTAACAAAAATGGAACATTTTAGTTTTAATTCTGCTTCATTAATTTATAAAGTGTAGATTGAACGGTATTATACACCTTCCTGACCGTCCCCTCCTTTCTCTAAATAAAGCTATAATGTTTTGTTTACATGATTTCAAATGTTTTATGAAAATCAAGCGTACCATTTGCATTTGATAGTTGTATGCTCTTGCAATAATCAGGATCTGTTGCGCCACCAACAAGAACTTGAATAACTAACACCTTGTTGATATACAACCACAGTTCATCTCCTCCACCTAGTGTTATAGTTTCCGTACCTTGGAATACAATTCCTGTTCTTAGCACACTTGTAAATCTAAAGATAAATAACATATTTGTTTTAAATTCCACACTTCTAATATCTATCAAAAGACAATCTTGCAGAACATGCTTATTTGTTTTTATATCCGTTATACAAGTCAATATTTACTTTTATATGTTTCTTTCACAAAAAAAACTTGTTTTACCAAAGGTTAATCGCATTATTCTTAATTTATGAAAACATATATTATTTCACAACATCACAAAATAATGCAATAAACAAAATGAAAGATTACCCAAAATTATGAAGAAAAAAATCACAATCTCGTTGACCTTCTGATGCGTAACCTAAGCCATCAACTGGAAAGTATTCATCTGTATAGTACCTAGAAAACAAATTGTTACAGTAATCCAAACAATGTTATCCAATCTGTATTGCATAAATAAATTTAAAACAGTAATATACTGAATTTGTATGGAAGTGACACAACATCAATTTAATATATATATATTTAAGTATAGCCAGTATTAGTATGTTAGTTAAAGAGATATTGTGTTAAGGGATTGGGTTGGTTGGTATTCTTAGGAAAATAATAATTATAATTATCTTCATGAATTATGCAGGCCTATCCTTATTCAAACAAATATTGTAACAAGTGAGATTACCTGTGTATAGGATCATCAAGAGAAGATGTATTTAGCCATGGAATTGTGCGTGTTCCTTCTATGACATAATTTTTTGAGTTATCACGAAACCACTCGGAGAAAGAATCGCCTGAGGGATTGTCAGAAATGACTAGCCAACCTCCATAAGGACTGGATACATATTCTGGATTTGTGATCAGACTTTTCTGCGTTGCTGTGAAATCTGGATGACTTACTCTAAAAAAAATTTCAATACATTTTTCTTCTATTTTAGATCAGTCAATTGTGATTACAGATTAAATAGGCGGTCTTGTCTAATTAGTTAAGAAAAAATAGATTAATGCACACTTTGGGCATACTTTATGTTAATAACAGTTGCTGTTTTCCCATTAAATTTTAGAGATTGAACTTGCATGTGTTAACTTTGCTGCTGAAATATTAAAAACACATTAAGTTGTCGCAAAATAGTAGATATTAGATATTAAATAGATATATAATATATATTCTACTTTTAATGCATACTGCCTGCTCATTATTGCAATAATGATATATTTAGTCATGTAGTAAGTTTAGTATAAATAATTACCTAAAGTCATAATATGTAAATGATAAGGATATATCATTTACATCAATATCAGTCTGGTTACTGGGTACTGCAGTAGGCTTATTTTCTACTGTTGTTATGTAATATGGTTCACTAGCAGCGCTTGTATAACCATTGGCTGTTAACTGAATAGTACATGTGTAGTCTGTTCCGTATTTGGTGCCGTATGTTTCATCCATCAGTAGGTATGTGTTGTTAGTATAACCGGTAAGTGCTGTAGCGGTATCACTGGTACAAATAACTGTGTAACTCCTGAAAAAGTAATGTGTTGGGGTTTTTTTATGATCACTTTGATCTTTGATATAGCTTTGCGCTATGTAATCTCTGATAAAGGTTATACAACTAGAGAGTCAACTACTTGATAGGAGCGGGGTAAAGTTATACCTGCTGCTGGTATATGAGTAAGTAGTGAGTGCGAATTTAAACTGGTATGTTTGATCTTTTGCGTCGTGTGTTGGAGTTGACTTTCTAGTTTTATACTACCTATATGAATTTTATACATACCAAGAACTCGTGTCTATTGTAGTATTCATAGTTGTTTTTGCTGGATTAAGAATATTTGGGTGTGACCAGTTTGCTAGCAGCTCATTTGGATTTGGTGAAGACAATTTTACATATTGTGCAGCTGTAAAATACAAGGTTCATTTCAATGTGAATAATTCTAAATTCATCTAGCTTTGTTTAGTGATATGACATGGAATTATGTATTTGAAACTACACATTGAATAATACACATATTCTACACCGTGATTCTTTTTGTATACCTTTTGAGTACTACCGTAAATCTTGTAATAGTAACCCACGTTCTAATAGTAACCCCCTTCTAATAGTACGCCCTAACCCACCTTATAAGTAAATCTATAATAATAACCCACTACTCTAATAGTAACCAATGGGGGTTAATATTATAGTCACAAAAACTATTGACAAAATGATGATGCAGCCGCATTTTGAAAATTAGGAGATGATGCATGTTGATCAAATGACATTATGAAGACTGGTCGTTTATGATGCAGCCGTATTTTGAAAACAAGGAGATAATGCATGTTGATCTCGGGAGTGGGGAGGATTGAGTGTTATTGAGTTTATAAATTAAAGTTAGAATTATTTATTCATACTGTTTTATTATTTTGCTATGATTTGCTGACCAAAAACGTTGGGGTGGGTTACTATCATGTGCCTAATTTAAGATTAATAGTAATAGTAACCCACTAATCTAATAGTAAACCACCTTCTAATAGTAACCCACCTTCTAATAGTAACCCACTAATCTAATAGTAAACCACCTTCTAATAGTAACCCACTAATCTAATAGTAAACCCCCTTCTAATAGTAACCCACTAATCTAATAGTAAACCACCTTCTAATAGTAACCCACTAATCTAATAGTAAACCACCTTCTAATAGTAACCCACTAATCTAATAGTAAACCACCTTCTAATAGTAACCCACTAATCTAATAGTAAACCACCTTCTAATAGTAACCCACTAATCTAATAGTAAACCACCTTCTAATAGTAACCCACTAATCTAATAGTAAACCACCTTCTAATAGTAAACCACCTTCTAATAGTAAACCACCTTCTAATAGTAACCCACCTTCTAATAGTAAACCACTAATCTAATAGTAACCCACCTTCTAATAGTAACCCACTAATCTAATAGTAACCCACCTTCTAATAGTAACCCACCTTCTAATAGTAACCCACCTTCTAATAGTAACCCACCTTCTAATAGTAACCCACCTTCTAATAGTAACCCACTAATCTAATAGTAACCCACCTTCTAATAGTAACCCACTAATCTAATAGTAACCCACCTTCTAATAGTAACCCACCTTCTAATAGTAACCCACCTTCTAATAGTAACCCACCTTCTAATAGTAACCCACCTTCTAATAGTAAACCACCTTCTAATAGTAACCCACCTTCTAATAGTAACCCACCTTCTAATAGTAACCCACCTTCTAATAGTAACCCACCTTCTAATAGTAACCCACCTTCTAATAGTAACCCACCTTCTAATAGTAACCCACCTTCTAATAGTAACCCACCCTAAAAACAATCAAAGAATAATAACAATTAGAAGATTACGGTATTCAGAAGCTACTTACTACATTGAAATAGACTTGTGTAATTAACATTGGTAAAATAAGTATTTTCGTCTGCCAAACTAGTAACAAAAGTAACACCCTGAAGTGCAGATGGTTCCATACACTCGCCTCCAAATATTGACTCATTTACAGCAAGAAATGAGAAGTATGTGTCACACGTACAGCCGATTTGGTTGTTGCTTAAATCACTGTAAACAAAGAGTTATGGTTTTAAAGATTGTTGATACTTTCGTTTAATTGTTGAGCATTGTATTATATTATGAATTTAGGGCAACAGTATGAGTAAGAGGGATGAACAAAACAAAAAGTGAGCCCCTCAAGATGACAAGTATTGATGGTAATGTTACTAACTACATTAAAAATCTTAATTTGATGTAAGCAACGAAATATGATATATATTTGAATAAAATTAAGTTTGTTTTGTAATAATAGCAAACCAAATTGTTGTAATACTAAGACATGAGTAAGAAATTCGTCACTGATTGTTCAATCCTATCAGATTGAGATTTATAGTAAGGACCCCGGACAGTAACCCACGCTCAATGAATTGGGCTCACCTTACCCATTCTGTATCAACCACAGAAGATTTTTTTATATTTTTAAAACTATTTTAATACCTACATATTTGTCAGGTATGTTGTATCAACTCCAGTAAATGCATTTTCACCAAAACTTTTAATAAAATTATCTTCCAAATTCCTAAAAAAAACAACCAAGTATATTTATTACAAAATCTGACAAATTCATGATTCGCAAGCACATTTGCTAAATAAAGGTAAAATTAACAATGTAAATTTGTATTTTATTTGTTCCACAGTAGTCAAGTCAAATTCATTAGAGATGAGCTCTCTATAAGAAATTTTAAAATGCCATATAATAATTGTATGAATTCTACATATTTTATTAATTGTCCTGTATTTACTATAAATAATACATATCTATATATATATATATATATATACACTGTTGTATATTTTTATTAAAAAGCTCATAACATTTCAAAATATAATAAAAAATGTAATTGCCTTACAATGTTTGAAGATTTGGTAAAGAGACAGTAGTTGGCCAATGTTCGATTAAGTTGTTACTCAAATAACTATATATAGAAAAGTAAGGTGTTAACAAAACCTCTAATTTAAAAATCTTTTGTGCTGTGAAGTAGACTCAATTAGGAATAGGCCATTTTTAGATGTATAATAATTAGTCCATGGTTATACACCTATCTAGCTATGCTTTGTACTTTCTGCTACTGTAAGCCACTTAAGGTTAACTATGCGTTTAAAATTGTGCATGATGTATGTCACAAATTGGATCAAACAATTTGGAGAATTTACACAAAATAATGCGGTGTTACTTACATATACATTAAGTTTGTAAGATTATAAAAGATACCCTCTTCAACCTCAGCTATCTTGTTGTTTTGAAGTTTTCTATTTAAAATATATATATAGGCCTATATATTAAAGATAATATATGCACACTAGCAAGGATACTTTTTCTAAGCATTTTGTATACAAAAACAAATTTGGAAAGTTCAGTGATTACTCTGGCTCTATAGAGCACAAGGACCAAAAGTGTTGTTTTTTTTTTTATAATCGGAGTAAAACTAAGCCTGAAATATCAAACGTCCTATATGTAATTTTTATAGTAATTATAGAAAAAAAAGTTATGAATCATACAAGGCCTACATTTTAATATAATGCCTTTTGTTACATGGTATTTTTTTTCTTCTGTGTTCATACATAGAGAGAGAAAAGCAGTGTTTGAAGCATTTTTCATAATTATCCTTGTATATATTTCATTGCTCTTACATTGTTTGCAAAGATGTCAATCCATCAAAGGAATGTCTGTCCAACTTAACAAGAGCATTGTTTGATAGGTTACTGTAAATAAATGATTATGTATTACATAGTATTTCATAATGAAATTGTAAAAGTTATTACCAGTAGTAGCACTAAAAAACGTAGCTTAAAAAAGAATTTTATCCGGATTTACAAAAGCAAAACAAAAATGTGATAACTGAAATAAAGAATAAATGAAAAATCCATCTCTCAGAGTAACTAAATGTCGTATGTGCACTTAAACTATTAAAATCACAGCAAAATAAGTTATAAGTCAAATGCATTATTTTTAATCAGAAACAGCCAATTGTGAAAGTACTAAAACCTATTAAAACGAATAACTTACAGTGATCGAAGACTTGCATGACTTCCAAATGAGCCTTCGGGAATGCTAGCAATGTTATTGCCGGATAAATCTAGTGTGTCTACACTCTGGCTGGAGAGGGCGGTTGCTGGGAATGCTGTCAATGCATTATTGGAAAAATATCTAAAAATAATAATTATGATAAAACCCGTTTTCAAACAAAATAGTAACGACTTTCACTTCCTTTGAAACTTATAATTCTTTTCTTTAATTATATTTTGTCTATCTTTTGAACCAATAACATAAAATCTAATTGAAACAATACAGTTGATTGATTGATTGATTGGCTTATAACCTTTTAGCCACTTTTCATCAGAGTTTTGTGTTGCTGTAGTACTTATCAGTGTTGTTCAATTTTCTATGTATTTTTACTGTTTTATTTTTTATATATGATATGCCCGTTTAAAAAAAACCAATGCTTTAAATAAAGATACTATGACTATGACTATATCGAGACAAGATTCAACGTAACTCAGTTCCTAGTAACATACAACTGACCACGTATCAACGTATCGCAAAATATTGGCATTTGCGTGCAGTCGAGTTGTGTTGAGTGGAATTGAATAAACAAAAGCACTCATAACTCGTAACTTCCAGTTGAAAGTTGCAAAATAAACATACCTTAAGATAAAAACTACGACTCTGGTAGTTATACTGCATTACTTATCAATAACAAAACTTACAGAAAATCGAAAGAAACTCCATCAAATGTGTTGCCAGGTAGAGACGTAATCTCATTATTTTCCATGTGCCTTTAAGGAAAAAAAAAATTATTTATAAGTTATAATTTGATTTTCTGGCTTTTTCAATTGTCAAAGTCGTGTTCAATTTTGAGATTTTTTGCCATGTGGGTAAAAAAAACAGAGCTGGCTCTAATATTTCTATATTACGGAACATTGATTTTCGTATGGGAAATTAAAAAAAAAATCTGCTGGCCAAGAGGGCATATATAGAATGATTATAACCAATATACATCGCATGAATAAAAACGCATGGTATTACTTACTGTACTAGAAACAAAATATTCTGCCTCCACTTTCATATAACAATTGATAATAATTTCAAAATGTTTTTAATGAAATAAACTTAATAGTTATTAGTTTGTACATACAATTCATTAACTAAAGATCCACTATCACCAAACATGTTTCCTTTTAATGTTGTGATGCCATTATTTTGAAGATCCCTATAACAAGTACAAATGACAAAATAAATGCATGAGTTGAAAATATGTATTTAACAATGAACAAATGAAGGAGGATGGTATCTTGAGTATAATCGACATTTATCATAACAGTATAATTTTTATATATTTTCTTTTTGATTTCAGATATCCATACTTTTTTGGAGAATGAATAAGTTTTCATTCATTTATTATACCCTTTTTGAAAAAAAATAATATAATATTTCTACTTACAGTTTATCAGTAATGGTAACTTTTGAAAATGCTTCTTCTTCAATTGTATTTATACTGTTCGAATATAAATACCTGTTGGTAGTAAAACAATGTTATCAATTGAAATTAGTATGCCTAATGTTTTTTTTCTACCGATGTTGTGCACAACCGTTGTAGACAAATGCTATTAAATTCATTCCAGCTTTATTTCGAGCAGTACAAATTTCCAAATATAAATTTTCACCAATGCTGATGCAGGTTGGATTGATTTTAAAATGTACAACTTTGTATTGCGAACAACGTTAAGTGCACAGTATGTAAATAACAAGGAGCAGTTATTGCATTTGATTTTTTGTTTTAAATTGATAAATTCCACTCATAAACACTATATATAAGATAATAGAACACGCGTATATCCGACTTTTAATATTTGGCGTTTACAAATTAACATTTTAATGCAAATTTATATCAAAGCATGCCTATTTTGAATCATTTAACGATCCTCAGAATTTCGAAAGTAATGCATTACAATAGGGCCTATTGAGTGTGAGGTATTGTAAAATCATGTGACGCGACACATTGACATGTATTTTAAGAAATGTGGTTTGGGAAATGTTGTTTACCAAAACAATAAAACCTATACTTACAAGTTTGTACAAGAGACATCACTAAATGTAAAGCTGTTAAGTGTTGTTAATTCCAAGCTATACAGATTTCTGAAAACGATTTAAATTCAATTATGTCTAATTTTAAATTATTTTTTATTAAAATATTAACATAATAAAAGATTACTCTCCACCTCCACAAAACTCCAAAGGTTTATTAATGATAATTAAATGATGGCAAGTGGTCAATCATGTAGTGAAATACTATACTGCATCACAGTACCACTGCATTAATAAGAGGAAAAGTCATCAAGAGCATGGGCACACACTCATCAAATCAGAAGAAATCTAGTTAAAAAAGCTTAATTGTGCAGTGTACCATCACAAGTAACATGAATAAAATTGCAATCATACTTACAAAGTATCTACATCTTGTATTGAATTAAAAGCATGCGATTCTAGGTTCTTCAAAGGATTTCCAATCAAACTTCTATGAACGTAACAATTCAGAAATGTTAATACATAATACAAACCACATTATTTTTTTGGTAATGTAACATTTCTTGATCAATATTGTCTGCTTTTATTTTCAACAAAAAAAAAGAAAAATATCGAAGAAGCATAATGTACAAAAGAACAATTAATTACTTTATGAAGTTGGCATTGTATTCACGGTGGTTTCGAATATAGTTACTATGGACAGTTTTTTCAACGCGGTTTTATTGTCTTTGCTTATTGCCTTTGTTGTTATGTATTTGCATATGAATGCGAGAGCCGAACGCAAAGACAGCGATAACTACTAGGCTAATAAATTAACCATTAAACAATTAAAATATAGAATATATTAACAACAAATATCAATATTTGCAAGTAAATATATTAGTTTTATAGAGTAAATACTTCCAAGTAATACTTCAAATTATGCGATATTAATTCAGTTAATTATATTAGGCCTACATTTATAAGTATTTTTTTAAATTTCTATTCGCCTAGTGGAAACAGACTTAATATAAGAGCATACTTACATTGTCGAAACATAAGCAGATGATAAAGTCAAAGAAACTGTATTGAACCCATACGCCTCTACAAATGATATTTGATTGTATCCCAAATGGCTAAAAACATCAACATTCGGTTACAAGACATAATAAACTATATCATAAACAAATAAAATTAACAAAAATTTTCAATTTTAACCAGTAAAATCATATTGATAATAATAAGATTATATATTATATTAGATGATAATAAAAGCAAACAAGAAACTTACAGTGTTCGATATACAGTTAAGTCTTTAAATGAATTTGAGGGAACATCTGTTATTCGATTATACTGTAAATACCTTTTTTGAAAAAGATCAAATTAGAAAACTTACAACTTTCTACCCAAAAAAGATAGTATGTGAAAGTAATTAGAAAACCTCTTACACCTGTTAGTTAATAATGTTGCTTTTATCTATAAATAGTAAGTATATAATTAGACGGGTAAACCACAGTATGTATCATGTTCCAAAACGTTTGCTGCTTTAACAAAAACATTCAAAAGGAATTTTTATTTTTGCCTTTAAAATATTAAAAAATAAATGTTCATGCTCAGTTTTAAATATGCAGATACCACATGTGATACATGTGAGATATTGTATAGGTCGCTCTTAGAAGGAAAATACAAAACTGTCTTACAAGTATCTCATAGATTTTGAATGAAAGTCTCCACCTTGTGGTATTCGTGAAAGTTCATTGTTTTGCAGATATAAATCAGTAATTGATGATCTGTTGGCGAAGGTTCCATCCTCTATGTATGCGATTTCATTTGATTGGAAATCAGCTAGGGTAGATAGAGGGCAGTCTTCAAATGATGTGATAAGGAGACGTCCCAGCTTGTTATAAGCTAAATCTCTAAAAGGTTAAAATAAATTTAATGCAGGAAAAAACCTTCCCACATTGTTGTATAAAACTAATTTCATAAAAGTTTGTTAGTAAATGAGGCAACCACTATACGAGATTTCCTATGAGTATAACTTGAAACCTCCATGTGTGAACCATTGTAATACATATTCCCAATATATGTATATAGTGTATGCTATATCATGTGTGCTCCATACTGGTATTCCGTAAATGAAAGCTGCAACTGTATGTTGGACACTGCTATTATACCCACCATATACATTTTATTGCATTCAACATGAATAATATTGAGAACATTTAGGAAAATATTTCAAAGGATAAAATAACTTCTTTGGCCGCTGAAGTGCACTCTACTTTCAGGTTTCGGTTGAGCAACATTTATACTGTACCTACTGCGCTTCACAACAATCAATAATATTAAAGGATACAAAATTAACAAATGACATGGATACACTTGGGTGTATTGAAAAAGAATGTCTTTAACTCACAGAAATCGAAGACTGGTACATCCATCTAGAGCTGTATCTGGAATCTCATCGATATTGTTACTTCCAAGATCAAGAATTTGTAGATTACTCATGTTACGAAATGGATTTTCATGTAGAAAGTGAAATTGATTTGATTGTAAATTTCTGCAATGAAAATAAATTTACATATTTAAAATATTTTCTGCTAATTATATCTTCCACTGATAATAAATTTTTTTCCAATGTTCTAACATAACCGATCTTGTGTATGACATATCCACAGAATATATATTTTGCATAACATATATTTTTGAATCTAAATTATGTACCTTTAAGTTGTTAAACAAGTTGTATCAAAGTATATTAACAGAAGAAACCAATAAATTATAAATTATTTTCAATAAACTCCACATATTTATAGAATATTACTTACATTGAAGTCAACTCTAATGGAAATGTACCATCTTCTATTGAGAGTATGACATTTGATTGAAGGGCTATTGTACGCAAGGTGGATAGACTTGAGAATGTATCGGCCAATAAAAACGCAATCTTGTTATTATTGAGTTCTCTGTGTACATCATGTTTAAAGAAAAATGTAAAAACAAAAATAAATAATATAATTCAAAAATTGATTTTATTTTTCAATAAAACTTTGATCTGCGCCAGTGTAATGATAATATTAACACGATGATAAGTATTATATATATATTTATGTTGCATTATGCATAAAGGTTAACATTGTTATCTAAATATATTCTTTTGATTTTATAGGCTTTCTTGTTTCTAGTTCATTTGTGTCCTTACCTTCATTTTAATTTAAAGTTTCTTGGTGTGTGAAAGGATCAGGTACCGTAAGATTGATTTTTAATTATGTAATACCTCTTTTAGTTTTGTATTTTAATGTGTTTTTCTTTACTGTATATTCATGGATGCAACACAATCTAGATAAAGGACCCCATCAATATCTCCATCTAAAAGTAAGATTTCTTTGGTTCCTGAACCCAACCCTTTGTGTATGCTTCCTCTAGAAGGTAAACTTATCAAATAAATCATATGACAACATTTTGAAGGAAACAATCCCAGTACAAAACATCAACTAACAATTATAACAATTTGCTGATTAAGTAAAGGTAAAGTTTGAAATATTGGGATTTAATGTAATTAACAAAGAAATATGAAATGTCATTGAAGCAGTTCCATTTATTAATAAAATGCATGTGCATTATACAATGTTATAAAAGTTAAAATATTTTACAACTACACATTTGAAATATAATGAATACTATCATTTTTAGAAAATAATTACCAAAGGGTATTAGGTGGTTTAATTCTGAAATTATTCGGTTGTTTAGGCGTATTGTGATTTTTTATATATTAAGTATACATATTCGTTTTATTATAAATCAAAGAGCTGCATAAGCAGGACATAGAAATAAATCAACATTCTTTTTAATATATATTAAAATTTTGGTATTTTAACTTTAATGTAATTTTTTTTTTGGATTAATACATTTTGACTTACACAATGGTTTTAAATACATTAGTAAGAAAATGAGTTGAAAATACATAAATTTCGCATTATTATTATTATTATAAACATTCTAACAAAGGACGAAATAAAGTGGATTGAACCTACATCAGGAAAAAATGTATGTTTGAGCAACAGTGACAATTTTACTCAGATTATTCTTAGTAGGAATTACTTACAATGTATTGATGTGTGGTAAATGACTTCCATTTTTAACAGCATCAGGAACATATTTAAAACGATTATATCCGAGGTATCTGTAAATAAAATAGTGAAATTTAGTCTTGGGTTCTATTTTTCAATAATTAATAAAAAGAGGCATATACATGAAGGTACTTATCATAAAATGTATTTTTAAATTGTATGTTTGATGTCACTCAGAAAGTATTAGTACGTAGCACTCTCACATATAGGTACAAATCATTTTAAATAAACGTAAATTAAATTGTTTTTATAGGAACAATGACAATGCTTAGTTCTTTGTTTTTACATCCTGTATTACTTGTTTGTTTTTATGTCGTCATCGTCGTCATCGTCATCATGCACATTATTCAATGATGTTGGCTATTTAAACCTCACCAAAGAGATTCAGCTATTGGTACTTTCTCATCAATCCACAACATGGGTTTTGTGGAGAATACACCAGAATACATTCAGTTAACATGACAAAGAAAACATAAAAAGATCGATAAGTAAAATGTACTCAAAATCACTTACAACATCTGCAGGTTTGATAGACATGAAAATGATTCTGTTTCCATAGTAGTCTCATCAAGTAAATTTGACTGAAGATCAAGAATTTTGAGGGATTGTAAATTACACATGTCATCCTCGCGTATTCCTTTTATATAATTGTTAGATAAATCTCTGCAACACAAATAGAACTGTGATGATGAATATTGTTTACACGTTTAATAATAAGATTATATTAAGAATAGTATTAACATTGAAATACTGGTATTGATAGTTCAGAATACTTACAAAGATGTGACACTTGACAACATTAGAAAAGGATCATGTAAATTGAACCTGTACTTGTAGTATGTTAGAGCAGATGAAGTGAATGCATCCTCAGCATACAATGTTATGTTCCTGATAAAATTGTGATCCAAATACCTGTTAAACGAATAATAACTTATTTAACTTTCGAGATTATTTCATAGTATTGAATAAAACCCATGTATGAAAGGCCTCCATTCATTACCACGTTATTCATATATAGTTTACAACCAAATATATTTATACTGTCCCATCATGAAAGAACCTCTCAACTGCATAAAGGAAAGTTGTCAACAAAACGTGTTATTTTTTAGCTCTTCTCGTGTGTAGATAATAGTTTTTTTTTTATTTTCACACCTTTTAACAGTATATATATGTACGCTTTATTGTGTATACATTTTAATAAAATTACTCACTATAATATTAGATATGTCAGTTTTACTGTTCTTTCATGACATTCTTGGTCAATTAAACACAAGAAAATCATGACATATCTCAAATTATTGTACACATTTCGTGTAATCATTTAGTTTTATTCTCTAAAACTGTTTCATGAGATTGCTAATACAGTACTTACTCTCCACAAATACCAGTATTTCAATGTTAATACTATTCTTAATATAATCTTATTATTAAACGTGTAAACAATATTCATCATCACAGTTCTATTTGTGTTGCAGAGATTTATCTAACAATTATATAAAAGGAATACGCGAGGATGACATGTGTAATTTACAATCCCTCAAAATTCTTGATCTTCAGTCAAATTTACTTGATGAGACTACTATGGAAACAGAATCATTTTCATGTCTATCAAACCTGCAGATGTTGTAAGTGATTTTGAGTACATTTTACTTATCGATCTTTTTATGTTTTCTTTGTCATGTTAACTGAATGTATTCTGGTGTATTCTCCACAAAACCCATGTTGTGGATTGATGAGAAAGTACCAATAGCTGAATCTCTTTGGTGAGGTTTAAATAGCCAACATCATTGAATAATGTGCATGATGACGATGACGACGATGACGACATAAAAACAAACAAGTAATACAGGATGTAAAAACAAAGAACTAAGCATTGTCATTGTTCCTATAAAAACAATTTAATTTACGTTTATTTAAAATGATTTGTACCTATATGTGAGAGTGCTACGTACTAATACTTTCTGAGTGACATCAAACATACAATTTAAAAATACATTTTATGATAAGTACCTTCATGTATATGCCTCTTTTTATTAATTATTGAAAAATAGAACCCAAGACTAAATTTCACTATTTTATTTACAGATACCTCGGATATAATCGTTTTAAATATGTTCCTGATGCTGTTAAAAATGGAAGTCATTTACCACACATCAATACATTGTAAGTAATTCCTACTAAGAATAATCTGAGTAAAATTGTCACTGTTGCTCAAACATACATTTTTTGTATAGGATTAGTGGAGAAATCTGAAATGTACCCTTTATTAAATATGCTATTCACATGAAACTTACACGAAATTTAATTTTGGGTAAGATTCTTCGGATAACACTGGATGTGGAAAAGTGGTTAGCGCGTTATCACTAAGCCATAAATTGACAAGTTCATCACCAATTCCTTGGAAAGCATCATACATTATTACAGATAGCTTGTTTGCTGTATCATCTTTCTGGGAATGTAGAATCCTGCAATAAAAATACTCAAAAAGCTATACCAAAGGATTGTGTTACTCATGTCTACTGATAGGAAATGTATGTAAATAAATTCCAAATAACAATACAACTCATTGAAAAAGATTTGAACAAATCCATTTGGTAATTAATAGAAAGTTCCCACAGTCTTGTTTAAAAACCGTAATTATATAATAAACTAGGCATATTGATGTTTTTTTCAAGTAATTAAACAGATTAGAAATGTAGTAGGTCTATTTTAAGTTTATACTTTAGTTTAAAGATGTATTGTCCCTTGGAACACACAAAAATGAAGGTCAAAATATTAAATTTAAAAATGGCCATATGAAAGTAATATTCAAAGTTATTCACCTTAAGTCGATAATTCGAGCCAAAAACAACAATTTTACGTAATTAACAGCTAAATTAATTTGATTACATTTCGTCTGGATAATCGTCCCGAGCAAAAGTAAAGAAAGATTTCAAACCATGAGTATACATTATGCATGATGCTAATTAGGATTGTTTACAACTCGTCACGGATGAGAAGGTGTTTTCACACAGAACGCGAGGAAGTTTTATGATTATGCATACAGAGTAGCCAAATAAGCGCGTTGCATTATGAGATATGTTTTGAAAGAAAACTTTGACTGGAAGTCAAAGGTTATTTTTGAACCAAAAAACGTTTTTTCGACTCGTTTTTGGTGAAAATTAATAACTATTATGATACTTCAAATTGACCCACTTTTTTTTAAAATCTTTTTTTTTTTGGAATTTGACAAAGGGACAATACATCTTTAAGTGGTATGTTTATTCTCAACAATGCAATTTGAAGTAAACAGAAATGACTTACAAAGTTTGCAATTTTGGTAGGTTTGTAAAATACTTTGATCCGATGGTAGTGACCTGGTTTTGATTCAGTCCTCTGTAAGTTAACAATTAAAGACATATTATAATGAATCATAGACTGGAAAGAATAATTATACTATCAATAAACATTTACAATAAAACCGAAATAAATAATAACATAAACGGCAACCCCTTTCAAATGGAACATGTCTACCCGAACTTATTAAAGTTCTAAATTTCATTTTAAAACATCAATAACCTAATTATAATATCTTTTATCTTTATTTCTTCTACTAAAATAAAAATTTAAATGTTAAAACACAACATTTGTGGTCTTTTTCCATTATTTGTACTGTAAATAATATTTAATGTATACATCTTTTTCTATAGGTACCTTTACAGGTGGTCTTTCATACTTTGAATTTTCAGCCATTACAAAATACACTAATGGTATAAAAATCATACTCAAACTAAAAGGATGCAGATGATGATGGTTTTTTATCTATACGTACATTTATCTCATAAAAGAAAACGTGGAAAAACTTACAAATGTAAGAGTTCTGGAATGTTAGCAAATACATTTGGATTAACACTTGATAACTTGTTTTTATGAAGTTCTCTGCAGAAATTGAAAGTATTTAATGTTGAGGCCAGAGCATAGCATATAAGTTACGTAAGTAACGTTTTACTACTAATAACAACAATATATACTGTAGGAATACCATCATTTTTATATGAGAGTAATGGTGAGAAGCAGCGAAGAAAATGAATATGATTACACTGATTTACTGTATTATTTTTAGCAAATGTCATGTTTTTAAATTTCAACTTATTTCAGCTTTGGCTGACAACTTGCAATATGATTTCTTATACCTGAATAAATAAATATATTGTGAAATATAGTGATATATCACATGGTTTTTAAATACATTTGTAATTAGTGAAACCATTTTCACACTAAAATATCAACCTGCAAGGCAGATTCAAGACGCTAGAATATGAAACCACAACAGGTCATTTCTGTTAATGGTTTAATTATATAGATATTTTCTTTATTTATTTAACAACATCTTTATACAGGATAACACAATCCGGTTTTGCATTGTGGTTCATGTCTTAACTACAATAAATCGGAGAGAAAATTATAGTTTTGTGAAAAAAATGTGATCAATATTTAGCTTTGAATAAAGCAATTGTTAATGAATATTTAATTTCAGTTGGTAGGTTATTCCATATTTTAGCGACTGCAACATTGAACAAGTTCATCTTACTATATAAAGAAATATATATATAAATATACTTACAAAATCTTAAGAGACTTGAGCTGAGAGAACGATTTTGGAGCTATATAGTTGATCAAATTATTGCTAAGATTGCTGTAAAATCAGAAAATGATATATTTTATTAGACATTATAATAATAATAATAATGAAAGATTATACAGACGTCCATATCTCCGTATATTATAATAATTATATAAATATATAATATATTAAACAATGTAAGCACCGTATTGTGTCTTCCCTCTCTTAGGTCGTTTATTTGCAAATCATTTTTGTTATGTAATCATACATAAAGCTACCTAAAAACAACAAACACATTAATGACAGATAGTTTTCAATTAATCTTCGTTCACACCAGACACAAAACAGCAAATGTAACAGTTATACTGTATACAATATAAAAACATAGAGAGATCTTTATTTTATAATCTATACTCAACTCGGCAATTTTCAGTGACGTCTTTGTCGTTCACCATTCCCTCTATTAGGGACTATTTCCAAATAATAATTATAGCCATTTAAATACATGCTATGTTTTTTTTCTGATTTCAACCAAATACATAGCCCTACTGTACATTAAAAATTTAGTAAATTCTCTGAGGTTCTGGTTTCATCTTAATATACTTAATATTTGATACACTGGTTTAACTTGTGATCAACAACTTTATATGGAAGGTTAGGTAGTATTACACCAATTGTGTTGTTGTTAAACATAGTGTAACTTACAGGTGTTGGACATTGGATTCCGCCAATGCCTCCATATTTCTCTTGGAAATACTTTTCAGCCGATTTTGATCAATAGACATGAAAAGCAGATTATTCATCTTGGTTACAGCATCTGTTGGAAACTTAGTCATCTGATTCATACTAAGGCCTCTAAATTCAATTTAAACAAATGATTGATCGTATTTATTCGTTATTGTTTCACTGTTATGAGCTCGTGTGTTGTGCCCTACAGTACATTGATAGAATTTTTGAACGGTACTATGTCTAAGGGAAAAGTGCGGGAAATATTGTCCTTTAGTTTTAGTTTGGAGACAAGAAACATCCTTTTCTTGCTTGTTTGTGGTACTAGATGTAACAATTATTAGTACAACATATGAATTAAACGCTTCAATCTATTTGAACTTTTTAAGAATCTGAAAATGTCTAATATATAGAATCCTCAACATTTGTATTTATTATTCCGAGTTATTAGCAACTTATTTCTTCATAGTTATGAAAGAGAACAATATAAAGCAAGACCAAGGTAATAAAATAATTTAAACTCTTGTATAACTTTAAAAGCTTTTTACTTACAAAAAACTAATATTGGAGTTCGAGAAAAATCCTCTAGGCAGTCTGTCAATCTTATTATTCACCAGGTTTCTGTATACATTTTAAACAATAATACAAGTTAACTATTAAACAGAACTAATCAAAAATATTATAGAAAGCAAAGGTCCGTACGAACCTAAAAAGAGGTTTGCCAGTAATTAAATCAAGTTTGTATACTTTTCTCTTTGATTTCGATTTTGCTAGTTACTAGTAGTTAAGTAGAGCCTCTTTAAAAGGTACACCTTCGGAACACAAGTGTCCTCTTAAATAGGGGTTTTCCTTTAAAATAGGTGTATCTCAAAGAGGGCTTCAATAAGGTCGTTTTCTGTATTTTTATTTGTGTACACATATTACTCAAGAAATAAATGTCTAAATCAGATCCATTGCTAATGATAATCAAGTTATTTTTTGTGTTTGTTTTGCAAATTAAGCCTGTTAACTGTTGATATCATTTCACCGTAGCAAACACTCAATTGTGTTCCTTACCTAACCCCAGTGTATGTGATACCTTTTATTAGGAATAGGCACATAATTATAATAAGAATGAGAATGTTAATGATGATTATGACGACGACATAAACAATTGTCTTACACATGCGTCAATGAAGCTGGCAATCCTTTGAAGGTAAATGTTGAATTAAATTTCAGACGACTTTCAGAAATCTCACTATAAAAATGTAAAATATAATAAACATAAATAAGTGCATCACAATCAACAGTATTATCTATTTATCTTTCTAAAGGTCTAGGCTTTTAGGCTCTTTCTCTTGGATCTTTCAAAACTTGGTTGTAAATTACATAATTGATATTTAATATTCAATACGATAAATAATTTGTTTTAATTATGACTAATGATATGAATTATAAGAAACACAAACAAGCGTTTAATAATGAGTCTAAATCACCAAATCAATAGAGAGGTAGGCCTAACATTGAGAAATCTGCATGTTAGATTGCTCTCTGGTCAGATTTGAAAGCTTTTTTAGATGGTACTCGAGCATCTTACCACAAAAGTAGCTCGAAAACAATAGTATAACAAAACGATTCATGATATACAGTTCATTACGGTAAAAAAACAAATATAACCAACTTACAGGCGTTTCAGATTCGTGCATCTCGAAACATCTGGGAATACTGCTAAATCAGTACGATGAATAATTCTACATAGTTTATAAAAATAATTTTACTTACAAATCAAGACATTTTTTAATTGTTATTTTTCGAAATAAACTTATTATGGGTATATTAAGCCAGTTTTATTTTTAAAGTCTAAATAGTGCAAGTACTTACAGTTTCTCCAAGTTGGTTAGTAGAGAAAATGTTCCGTCATAAATGTATTTAAGGTTACCAATGATAGTACTGCAACAGATTAGAAAATTACATTAGAATTAACAATCACTGTGTATTTTTTTTAGTGGATCGAAGATTTGCAAGATTACAAGAATTGTTCATATGTTCCTTCACTAGACTAAGCTGTTCCATTTAATTGAATTAATCAGGTGAGGTGAAGCATAATGGGTACATACGACGTGGTAGCACCTACTGGAGCAATTGTTACTAGGCCAATTTACAGTTTCTGGTAGATGGGCTGCACTTTTTTGGAACTTATTTAATTTTTTTTAGTTTACACAATTCTATTTCTATAGAATTTTATAAAAAAATGTTATTCAATATTTAATTTATTGTACTTACATTGAAGTCACACTTGGAGAAAATGTTATATCTGTCAAATTATCAAAGTTCTGATTTACAAGTTTACTGAAATTGAATGAACATTAAATAAACTTATAAATGAAATAGGAACATTAAAAAGTCAATCTAAAACAAATTAATGTATCATATTGTATATAGATATAAAATACATACAAAACATGGGATGGTTTGTCTATCTGGTGGTGTTAACGTAATAATAATGATAATGATAACAGCAGCAGCAATAGCAGAAACAACAACAGCAACAGAAACAAAAAAGCAGTAGCAACAACAACAACAACAATAACAATAACAATAAATACGGTACCATATCAGTGAATAAGATTACATAACTACACCAGCCTACCGATCAAGCGAAGAACGGTGGATATAGTATGTCATTTCAGCAGCTCGAACCGAAAGCTTGGCACTTCATTTTAATTTATACTTGAAATGTATATAGACTGAACATTTCAAGCAGATTCACGGGTATCTGTTTTTAAACAGATACCCAGTTTAAAAACTGTTAAACTACTATTACTACTACTATACATACATCTATTTTATTATTTGATATCGTCTATTTATCGAGATGAATGAACTGAATATCATTCTTCTCACCATTTTGCCTAAATTCATGACTCAATATAGATTCAACATTCTTGAAAAAAACAATAATTTATAAAACTCAGAGATCTTTAGAAATGAATTTCTATCATTTCTGTTTTACTTACACTGTATTCGCGGACGAGCAATCTACCGTCCGTGTTATAGAATCGCAGGTACATCCACTACATGTATTGGAGCTGTATGTAGCCGTTGATTTTCCATAACCCGTGTCTCCATAGCTATAGTACTTATATGACCATAACCCTGTAAACATTTCAGTTCCTGTAAAAAAATAAATAAAAATAGCTACACAAAATTCCATCGAACAATAATTCGAATAAACACATAAGCACCAACATACACAAATACACAGTATAGAAATAAAAACACTAAGAATGAACTTCCGTTGTGTCATTGCCTACCTGTTTCATATTCAGGATCTAAGCCACCTTCTTCTTTTGGATATCGATTATTCCAATAGTCTGCACCATCCCAATATTGTCCTCTAACTTCACAAATACAACTTATTATTACAGCTAGTACAACAGAAACAACGTTCATTTTTCATCAGTTTTCCCAAAACACTTCTCAAAATAGGCTTATAATCTGGAAGCTAGAAGATAGAACTTTTTTTTAATAAAAAAATAAACAAAAAATAAAATAAAAATTTTAAAAAAGTAAAAAAATAATAAAAAATTAAATAAATAAAAAAAAGGAGATAAAACTTACTCATCCAAATATATATTGAAATACTGGGAGATTCGAATGTTCCATTCCTTGCAAATCAATACGTTTGTATAACAAGGCCAACAGCCATAATAGTGCTAAAATGCATAGTGATACCGGACCGACAGACAGACAGACAGACAGACAGACAGACAGACCGACTGACCGACCGACAGACAGACAGACCGACCGACCGACATAGTGAACTATAGAGTCGCGTCCACGCGACTAAAAACAAGGCCAACAGCCATAAGTCGCGTGCTCTCAGAAAAAAATGAACTTTCAAAAAGTAATGTACATCAAAACAGTTCAAAAAGAACAGAAAAGCGATAAAACGCTTAATGATACCGGACCGACAGACAGACCGACAGACCGACCGACCGACATAGTGAACTATTGAGTGGCGTCCACGCGACTAAAAACGTATATTAAATCTATCAAAATAGTCTGTCTTCAACATTATGATGCTGTATTTGAGCCGTTCAACCGGTTTTCAGCTACAATTATCGTAGGAGGAGATAGGTAAATGCGAAGCATCCTCGCATTATTGTGTGCGGGTATTATTGAAGATGGACATCTGTTAGATAGTGTATACCACGATCTAAAAATTTTGGGCAAATCGTTAAGCCTAAATTCGTTTTAATAGTCAATAAGTAATTATCTATCTCAATTAAATTAGTAAACAGGGTTACACCGAATTTTGCCCTTACTTAAATTTATATATGGATACCGACTTTAAATATATTTAAAATGTGTACATAAGATTTGGTATAAATTATTGTTTAAAATATATATAAATCCAATTTTAAATTTAAGTTTAATTCTATTTGTCTAGTTCCATTCCTAAATTGTTTATATCTACGAAGCTATTTTTTTGTTTTTTACCCTTACTCTTTCCACCCTCTATTCATCAGCCTGTGTCTTCTTTGTTTTTATTTCTTTTATTCCAGTCCACTCAGGCAGCACTTAATACTATCTACTTTTTCCCAGTACTCTAACTTGCCTAAACCGACATTCAAACCCGGAAGTTCTGTTTCATTTGCAGATGTCCTAACCATTAGACCACTGGTATTGTTCAAGCTCGATTGGATAGCGACTCTTTCACACTCTTGGCGTGGTACGGCGGAACATTGCAATTATTGCAGAAGACATGCTTACAAATTATGTCTTCCTTTAAAATTGACTTTTTTGCATATTAAGGTTAATTTCATCTTTGTTTAATGTATTACATAATATAAGCCCTTTGTAGGATATGCTACCTCTATTTGTATTCGGTATGCGGTTTTGGAACGTACAGATTTAAGTTTCCATGATAGTAGTTGTACTGAAAAGTATTTCATTTTATTAAATTGTTTAAATAAGATGGCGTTAAATATGAGTAGTACATTTTCAAATGTATTTCTTTTCCTCAAATATATCCAATCGGCAGTTTCTAGCGATAATTTACTCGACGTGTCCTACTTTTAAATTCAAACAATTATTGCTGCCTATTATTATTGCCCTATTTTGTATTCTTTGCAATTTTTGCAGGAAGGTAGACCCACAGTTAATAAATTGCAATGTTTAACGAAACATGATAATTGCATTCGATATATTTATCAGTACATCTTTTGAAAAAAGTTTACGGTATTTTACAATATGATCTAGAGACGATAAACTGCAATGTATACATATTATTCCTAGATTGTAGTACTGTACAAGAAACAGCTCCTTCCCAATTACACAAGTTCTATACTATTTTTTTTAGAATGTTAGCATTGATAATTTCCCCAAAATAAAATGAACCATATAGTTTCTCACAATAGATAAATCATGAAATTCATCTTTTGACTTAGATTCAACATGCGCCTCTTTTAGAAATTATTGGTGACGATGACTGAAACATCTAACAATCTCAATCTGTATCAGATTTGTAAAATTGTTTTGTGTATAAACCTTTGATTTACTAGGTAATAACTTCATAGAATTGGATCAACCTACTCAAAGCATTGTTGAATGTTTCCTAGCAACTACACAGATAATCAGTCAACTGAGCAAACACATTGTTTGTTGATATAATAGAGGAAGCAAAATATAATTGAAAACGTTGGGAATTTGGCATTATACAGAATGGTAACCATGGTTCTTGATCTACTAGTTTATTGTTAAAGAAGTACACTCTCTGTTGGATTATATTATGTTTTTAAGTTTTTAACATTAAAATTATTCAAACATTAGAATTTTAAAAATTTTAAAAGTACATTTATATTATAATGCAACATTACATTTAAAATTCTAAAAAACAAACATGACCAAAATGTTTTTTAAAAAAAATAAACATAAATGTTTAAAACAAAATAGTTTTAAAATGCATATACAATTTTGCTTTAAACACAGTAAATAAAAAGTGATATGCTAAACATAATTTCCAAATCAACAAAATGTAATTACAAACCTTTGAAATAAGTATCCACAGCACAGATTAACTTACGTACAAAGAAGATGCATTAACATTGAAGAATACAAGGTACATTGTAGGTAGGTAACAGGTAGTTATTGTACTGTCCATATACAGTACAATCTATCTAATAATTCTAAATTCAATAATTTAAGATCTAAAGATGTCTATATAGACAGGCTGAGTATACCTGAGTAAATTTACTTACGAATGCTGTCTACTGTATTCCTTTTAAAATCTACCTCTTGAAATACATTCTCTTGAGTCAGCAGATAATGACTGTATGCACAAACACCATGAACCAAACATCCGCTTGCATTCAGTGTACCAGGAACTAAACACCAAATAAATAGAACCTGGTGTTGAGAGATCAGTATTACTAATCTATTCAGCAAGTCAATTGGACTATGATATTAATATAACCAGGGAAGAGTTAACTCTTCCCTGATATAACTATCATCTTTTCTAGAGGGGATCCAGAGTTTTGTAGAAAGGTCGGGGAGTGGATGAGTTATACGTCCTGTGGAAGAATACAATTGGTTTTCGATAAACTTCATGATTTTGTTGTTATTGTAATATTTTCACTTATATATTTATAGTATTATTAATTGTTGTCTATTTGTTTGTTGCTTTTTTTATACGTATCCAACAGCAAGCAACTCGCCAATTATAGGATGGACTTAAACTAAACTATAATTTATCGTGATTAAAACCAAGTCTTATTTGAGAGTAGGACGAATTATGAGTTACGATGGATCTTGGGAATTGTAAGGCAATTTGCATTAATATATAATTAGGTCCTCGTTTTTTTATATTTAAAAAACACATTTATGTTATAATGTTTAAACATCCTTAATAAAGAAATGTAATTAAGTCATACACTTAACAACATTATGCTATCCCTATTCACAGCGTTATTGTGTACATCTGTTCAGACAAGATTGGGATCGTAAGTTTCAATATACGGAGAAAATCAGTAACAAATGGGTCATATTGTTTGTGCTTGTAATTTTTAAAATATAAAAATGTATTATTTGTAAACCTTTACATGGTTTTTTTTTCTACAGCTCACTATGTCGGTCGGCCGGTTGGTCGGATGGTCGCTCGGTCGGTCAGTAAACACTATCTCAAATTTGAGCACGCGACTGCAGCCATGTATATGGCCTTGTTTTGTGTTATAAGCCAACGAATTTTCTATATTAGAGCAAAAATTATTTGAATTGACTATTATATAATTATTATCATATCAATTTTCAATGTCAAAACCACAAATGACCTCAAATTTTAACCTAAAACGAATTAAAGTTCCATTGATTACTAATTCCAAGTGTGAAACAATAGGCTGGTGCTTTTCTTTCTTGAGTTCATCTCAATTAAAAATGTATTCCACTGATCCTAGTTTTACATCTAAAAAACAGTCAGAAAGGTCTGGTATCCGGACATTGTTCAAATCAACTGCTGCTTTTCTTATTATGGGGCCTAACTCCTGAACAGCAGCTTGAGCGGATATCTCTATTGCTGTTATGGCTACTTCGGAAGACTGCAGGAGACTTCGGAATGATTATTGGAACACTTTGTCTATTCTTTTGATTTTTACCTGAAAACAAATATGTGCACACCTTAATTGAAATCAAATACACAAATAATCTTATTAATATTTATTTTCATGTTCATACATCTTTATGTCAGATAAGTACATATATAACTTTCAATCTTTAGTTCTGTACCTGAATAATGTGTATCTCCATTTCTTTGAAATACTGTACGGCATTTCTTGATAACAAAGGCACAACTTTGATCTATTTTATTTAGAAAAATAAATGGACCTTGCTTTAAAAATAATTATTATTTACTGTATTACGATTATAATTAGTGAGTTTAAAAATATGTATCAAGACTTTTCATTTTACGTTTTGAATAGAGACGCTTCTGAGACACAATGTCGTCTACACAAAAAAATCAAATTTCTGATCATTGGTCATGAAATAATAAGAACTGTATTATTTAAACGTGTTTATTAATAACCATCACTTTAATATTGTAAATAGGTAGACATTCTTACTTTGATCAATGTATTCAACAATCCCGACCTCTTCCTGTAGTGTATATCCTATCTTTGAAATTAAAAAAACACGTTAAAGAGGAAATGACCTACAAATTAATTTATGAATATGTTAATATGTTCACAATGAAATGTAGAGTACATATATCAACCCTAAATGGTTTTGAGATAATAAATAGAAATAAAGTTCTCATACACAGTAGTGATTAAGTAACTTTTTTATATAATCTAAAGTTCAGTTTGTGTGTGTTCCCCGTATTTTTCCAACAATTGTAATTGTCTTGGTAAAAACATTGGAATTTGGAAGAAAATAGAGCACGGATATGCTATGCTCTAATGAATAATAATGTCCAAGGAAAGCGCTAAAAATGTCAAATGACCCTATGATGATGAATAATAATAGCCTCCTCCTATTTATTATTATGAGGTATATTTTATAATAATAAGCCTATATCATTATCTCGCTTCAACTTTGATATCACGCAATTGATTTGTGTCAGTGATTTTGAATAAATCAATCACGCGTTAGGCCTCTAATGGTTGGCAGAGATAGAGCCAATTCACAATGGACTCATCCATCCATAGCTATTACAGGAAAGATAAAGTGCTATGGTCTATGATATTTTCCGTTTTTACCACGTCTACTTACTACAGTATTATAAATGCCCTGTCTTTGAATTTAGCCATTTGGATTATACCACCCTTAATGTTTTATTTATTTTTCAAAATATTATAGCGCCCTCTATAGTTTAGACATGATTTATAAAATTTCGATATTTCATCTTTTCCAAGTTGGGACGGAAGTTATTATTTTAAATACTGATAAGACATGATAGTAGAGAGGCCAAATACACAAAAGTCCTCTATAAAAAGTTTGGGGGGCATTTTTTGTTAATAGCAGGCAACCATGTTGAATGTATCCTTTGTGGGGTGACAAAAACGATAGGGGTGGATGCCATCTTCAGTTTTGGGTTTTAAGGTCAGTTTATGTGGTCAAGAGGTCAAACAAGGTCAAAATATAGGATTTTTTTTTATTCACGGAAAATCATCTACATCATCAGATCTATCCAAAAAAGGTATATCTGAAGATCAACTGATGCTTCATATTATAGTAATTATGAGATAAACATTTAATTTTACACATAAAAACATAGGAAATTAAATATAAAAGTGTCATTTTCTCAAAATGTTATTTTCACATATTTCTGTAAAGTACACACAGTTTTTTAATAGGCTTTTCCCAGTCTGTTGTAAATTTGTCTTTTTTATGTTGTCCACCAGTCATCGTTTTGATTTTTGTCGGAAAATTTACTATCAGAACCAATATTCTAAACACTGAGTGGATGATTGATCAATTCAAAATAGAATCATTGGTATAACAAGAAACGCTGTACTTCATTGATAGGTTCTGCATGACATGGTCAGACTGATTACGAATCACACATAATACACAATATTCTTTCGAACTGACAGATGATAAGGAAGATCTTATATTTAAAGTAACAACTTATTGAAAAAAAGAAAAACAGTAGAACTTAGAACTACATGAGCCACTGAGAAAGCATCGCTCTAAACCTTTGCGGATTTCTATAAGGCAACTGTTTCGATAAAGTATATAACTGACAGAAAATCTGCTGATGAACCATTGGAGTATGATCATAGCCCAATTTTAATATCTTTAACCAAATATGACTTCACATATCTTGATGGATGGCATTGAAATACCCACAGATGTTCCAGAAGAAAACTTAGAGTAAAAACATGATGGTCATGCACTATAGGATGCAGTAAACATGGCTGTAAACATTTGGTGACTATGCAAGTATTTATGCAAGTTACCTAGATATTTCGTCATTTTGTTGTATTTGATCATTACATTGGAAAGGGGTGGATAAAAGCAGTGACACGATTGAAAGGATAGTCCCAATGTACTAATCTGTACTTCCGTATGTGTTTTGGGCCACACTCATCGGTTTGGAGGAGAACAAATATCACACAGTTTTTAGACATTCTTTATGTCAATAACAAAGAGCTTGCAATTATACATGAAAGTTGATGTTAATTAATGATATGCACTTTGTAACAGTAGCCTTCAAAAGTATGGACGATGTCTGGTATAGTGAACAATAAAGTGGTTGAAAACCTATTAAGAATAATCTAACCAGCTTCCATGCCATTGCAGCACATCATTATTTGCTGATTATGGGAAGAGGTCATACTGGAAATCATTTGTAACGCATCCACTCCTTGTAAATGGAATTGATTAAGATTAAGACTTTCCACGTACAGTGTACACTAAAGTTTAATATTGCCAAATATATGGTACTCTTCAGCAGATAACTGTATAGACTATAGACTACTCTTTGGTGCTACCTCCATCTAGACTCAGTGACCATATACCATTAACACTAGTGATATGTATTTCCCTTAAATATTAAGTATTTCACTTCACTCAATAAATATTTAAGTACCTGTATTTCTACTTCGGGAAACACTTAAATTTAAAAAAACTCACCTATGGTGAATACAGACATCATAGAACCTAAACATACGAGCCAACTATCAGGCAGAGATCAGGTTGTGGCCTAAATGAATCGGGTCGTTTGGAAGCCCCTAACCCAGTTGTCAGTTTGGAACTTGTTACATGTGTATGTAAACTAAAGAGCCAGATGAAGTTGTTACAGAAAGCATGCATATGTGGTTGTGATTCAATCGTTTGCCGTTACCCAGATGGCCAGTAGGCATTATATATCAGTGCTTGAAGAAATACCCACCACAGAGCGTTACCTCCTTCCATCCCAGAAAAACTTTGAATATTGGCATGTGCCCATGCCGCCCATTACTCCCAACCCACAAACCCTCTGTGACCGTTTTTAAATGAAATTTAAGACATTCCAGTAGGCCTCCAATTTCGGTTATTTTGATACTCTAGGACTCATCCTCTCCATTCCTTGAACACCTTCCAAGAGTGACTCAACAATTTTAAAATCTTCCCAGTACAATTCTGATCTTTTTGATACCACACTATAACCATCAGCCCAAGGCTATCATGAAAATTATATTTATTTCAATTATTAATACCGATAATTAACAGTGTCTGTTAATACCGATAATTAACAGTGTCTGTGCTCTATTTGACCTTATGACCTTGAAAATGACCTTTAAACTTGTAAGTTGAAAAATTTATGAACTTCACCATCTGCAGCAATATGTCAATAATGATCCAATAATGGTTACATTTCTTTTAATTAGCTTATATGTTGTTGAAAACAGCTTAAACCTCTATTTTACCATATTTGACCTTATAACCTTGAAAATGACCTTTGACCTGAAATTTGAGAGCGGCATCCACCCCTATCTTTTTTGTCATCCCATAAGGGATATATTCCACATGGTTACCTGCTATTAACAGAAAATGCCCCCCATGATGAAAAAGCTCACATTGGCCGCCCTACTATGATACATTAAGAAGATTACAGATTATTAAGAAGATAGACAGTTTTCTTATATCGCTCTAAATGTTCCATACTTACTACTACTGTATTTGATCAGTGACCTATTTAGTGAATAAACGTGTCTTTCCAAGAAAAAACGTAAACAAATAGTCCTTCTACATCAAGACAATATTTACTTACTTATTTTAATTATAATATTATTCATCAATTATTTAAAGATGTATTGTCCGCCAAAAACATGAAAAATGAAGATTAATGAAATCAGACTTTGAATAACCCATAACCCAGTTAATCACTTAAGTAGAACACAAACCCGAAAAAAATGTTCACTTATAAAATGACTCACCAAATAAACGGTTAAATTCAACTAAAAACCAATTGGCTGGCAGCCAATTTGACTATGTTTTGCTTTAAATTACAGTTTTCCGGGTAAATATTATTTTTTTCGATCCAATTTTGGGTAAAGTGAATAACTATTACGTGGAATTAAAGTGGCATATATTAACAATTAAATTAAATTTTTCAGGGGGACAATACATTTTTAACTTGTATACGATGTCGGTTTCAAATGTTTACTTGTTCATAAATGCACGCGTATATATATTAAACAGTTCATAGGCAAAAAATACAAATAAAAAGACAAACTGTGGTGTGTTATAATACGTAAACTTTCCTTTTTTGCAATTTTGGCGTTCCATATTTACGATTAAGCTTTGAGCTCGAGCGTAAAACCGTGTACAATGTTCGCTCGAGTAAAGGCTTTTTCTTCCATTCGATCAAAGAATATATATCTCAAGAATGAGTATTCCGCGATTTTTGCATGAGAAATTTGTAACAGAGAGCTCCAGTGAGTGATGCCCGCCCTCATAAGGGCGGATGTATACATACTAAATAAGACTTGATTTAATAGATATTATACATGTCACATTAAATAGAATTATGATAATAGTTTTTGCAATTTTAAACTATTTTATAATACATATTTATAAACAAACTAGTGTAAATTCACTTTTACAGACAATTATTTACTAACATGCTAAGTTAGTTCACAAAAAAGGCCTATAAATGTATAAAGAAAATGTGTTAAAAAAAGTAAAAAGTATCATTGATGATGAAACACATCCTCTTCACAAACAATTTGCTCTCATGAATTCTGGCATAAGACTACGTGCACTTAATACCAAAACAAAACGGTTTAGGTGCTCGTTTGTACCTAATGCTATACACTTATATAACTCCAGAGTACAAAGGTAAAATGTAACCGATAATTTTTATCTAATTTTAACAATTTTTAGCCTCTTAACTTTTTGTGTGTTTTTTTGTAAATTGTATTTTATATTTTTGTATTTTGCCAGTTTTCAAATCACATTTCTGTTTTTTAAATGGACAATAAAGTATATATGACTGACTATGACTATGACTATGACTAACACAGCAACACCAAAAATCAATGAATCGTTTACTCAGCACGGCCTATTCTTTACCATTGCCGTATACTACTCTACGCCCGGTAAATTAAGTATTGTTTTTATGATATAAATTAGTATAAAATACATGTTATTAATAGGACAAAATGTTAAATGTTATTAACATTTATTTGTTTTACCAGAAACAAGTTAAATATAGGAATATTATTAAACAATCCTTCGTGAAAACGCGTAAACACCAACACGCCCGGTCACGCTATTGTAGCGCCCGGTTGATAAAGCAACTGTTTATACGGCAGTTTTTACTAAATAAATTGCATAAAACGAACAATTAAATATCCAAATAGTATTTAACATGATGTTGGCATGTAGTTGATAAACTTTTTTTATCATGAAAATACTACCGGTGGTCCAGCCTTTGATTAGTGAAACCGTCACAAAAAGTTGTATACATCCCAGATACATCCACACTTATGGCGGCGCCCTACCACATGGACAATATTACTGTTACAGGGAAAATCGCGGATTACTCATTCTTGTGATATATATTCTTTGATTCGATCCACTGGTTGAACGTATGCGGTGATGTGTGCGTTGTGAATGTGTCTCTCCCGTGTGTGACCTAGGCCTAGGATAGGTCCTAGCTTAGTCCTGCATGTATGTATGTTAAACCTGAAATAAACACTGTATTATTAGCCTACACCTAAGATAGCCTAGGCCCTCTACTAGGCCTACTAGGCCTAGCAATACCCTGTCCGTTTATCACACACACTTTCTGTCCAAAAACAGTAACACCACCACCTTCCTTACTATTATAGGGGCCTACAGTTACAAACAGTACAGCACAGCAGAGTACTCTACTACTAGTGTACTAGTACAGTACTAGCCCCTAGAGTACTACTACTGAGCTATAGCCTAGCTAGGTCTACTACTAGAAAACTCTAGCCTACACCGTCACAAACCAAACTAATTTTGTTATGAATACACACAGATATATATAATACCTACTAGGCCTAGCTAGGCCTAGTAACTACCCATTTCAATATTATCTTCTGAAAGTTCTGGTTAATAATATTTGAATTTTTTTCCCACAGCAATAATGAATGAAAAGGAAAGTGTAAATTTGGATTCGAACATTGAAATAAAAATTGAACCAGGTTAGATTTTTTTAAATATTTTGTGCCTGTTAAATAAATTATTTAAAAAGAATAAATGATTGTTATTTATTCTTTTAAAGGCCTGGAAGCAAGTCAAGATATAGATGAGAGTGAAGACAATGGATACTGGTTTGTGGACAAAAATCAAGAAATATTGTTTCAATCAGAAGATGCATTGTTGTCACAAGGACAACCTAAAGAATACCAATGTGAACAGTGTGGAAAGAAATTTGATAAACATTTTAATCTAAAAACACACTTAAGAATACATACAGGAGAAAAGCCGTTTAAATGTGAACATTGTGGAAAAAAGTTCAACCAGAGTAGCCATCTGAAAAGTCATTTAAGAATACACACTGGAGAAAGGCCATATGAGTGTAAAGAATGCGGAAAGAAATTTAACCGGAATAGTGACCTAAAAATACATTTAAGGATACATACAGGAGAGAAACCGTATGGGTGTGAATATTGCGGACAGAAATTTAATCGGAATAGTTATTTGACAATACATTTAAGGGGACATACAGGGGAGATGCAATATCCATGTGAACAATGTGGAAAGAAGTTTAACCAGAGAAGCACTTTGAAAACACATTTAAGGATTCACACAGGCGACCAACCGTATCAATGTGATTATTGCAGTCAAAAATTCAACGGCAGTGGTGATTTAACACTACACTTGCGGACACACACTGGTGAAAAACCGTTTGAATGTGAAGAATGTGGAAAGAAATTTAGTCGAGGGAGCAGTTTGAAACTACATTGGAGAATACACACAGGCGAAAAACCATTCGATTGTGAATTTTGTGGACAGAAATTTAATCAAAATGTTCATTTGAAAAGGCATTTAAAAAAACATGAACAAATGACCCAGTAGCTTTATTTTAGATTATAAAATTAAATCTATGTACTGCATCTACCTACCTAGTACCTATCCTCTTTAGCCCATAAGGCTTCAAATGTTTGTCTCCAGGGACGGATTTAGGTAGGGGCTAAACAGACTTTAGCCCCCACTAAAATTTAAAAGCTATATCTTTTTTTAATAAAATAATGATAAAATAATTTATTTTCTGCAATCTGACTGATCGTTTTTATCATTTATGAAATATTTAGCCACCCTAATCTATAACGCTTCTAAGATTCCCATTCCAGTGCCATTCTCTCCATTTTCACTGTCCGCCAACAACATGTTTATTAGGGCATTCCTCCTTCCTTCAGGACACCATGTTAAGAATGTCATACAGTGGCTGCTATCCTCCATTCTTAACATGTGCTCAATCCATTTCTATCACCTTGTTCTAACGTCTTCACTTATCCTCATATCGGTTATGCCTAGTACATCAACAATCGATACATTTGGCCATCTAATTTTGAGTACTGTATCCTACTAAAGCTGTGATGTGATTTGCCATACATGGACATGATGATTTTATATCACTACCATATTTGGGCAAAACTAGTTTGATTGTATAGACAGAGTTTAAGCCATCTAAATTGAAACTGTTAACATAAATTGTTTAATGAGTCGTTTTGGTAACGCATTGATTGATTGAACTAATAACTAGTAACTGGAAAATATCACCACCATGTTAATATTAAACAGTATCCCAAAAGCATTAGCAACAAGAGCAATCGGAGAGTTGCAACCTTCGCCAAAAGTCAAAAGAGAAAAAGGATTAAGAATCGTAATTGATCTGTTTTTGTGGTCCATAATTGGAATCCATGTCCGGATTACCTCCAAAATTGAATGGATTCTTCCGTGACCACATATCTATCTATTTGACCTACCGCCTAAGTAAAAGAATAAAAAAAGTGGTCTAAACATAGAATCATAGTACAAAATTTAATGAAGTGGTCCGTCCGTCCACTTATCTAAAGTATCTGTGGTTTAAATTTGGTAAAGATCCGTATTTTAGTTTTGACGTTATCCTGCTGACAAATAACATACATGCACACAATCTCTGACAAAAATCGCAAACTAAAATGATGTCATATGATGCATGACAAACCCAGTGTTGCCACTATTGTCATGATGAACTACATTCTTTTTAGTAAACTGGTAAATTGAACCAAAAAGAGGTAAATGTATAGTTGTCAAACAATTCCCTGCATGATGTGAATTGTTATTTAAATCTTAATATCTTCGCATAATAAGAATGTTCTGTAGAATAAATAACTATATCTAAAATATACCTTTGTGTTTTTATTTTGTTTTAGAACTGTAAAAACTAAAATAACTTAAATATGATGTTTGTTTTAAAGTTACCTTCCACTGACATATTGTCCTTCATCCAACCAACTGTAGGCCTACTCATAATTTGATAACTAGACTGACATCTAGAGGCGAATCAGAAGGGAAAGGGGACGGCATCATTCGCCAAAAGATTTTAACTCGTTTTATTCTCTTACATTTACAATTACAGTATAACTCCTATAATTTCTTGTAATCTAGTTCTTTTTTATAGTTATTGAAATTGATTTTCACCTTTTTTTAAAGATGCAAAATAGAGTAATACAGT
Organism: Antedon mediterranea; assembly: GCF_964355755.1. Taxonomy (NCBI): domain Eukaryota; kingdom Metazoa; phylum Echinodermata; class Crinoidea; order Comatulida; family Antedonidae; genus Antedon; species Antedon mediterranea. The sequence goes on from NC_092676.1 coordinate 17,587,875, forward strand.
ACCACTCTCTGACCATCAGGTCAACAACCCTTGATCACAATTTCTCTACTCCAGCTATTAACATCCCTAGTGGTTTCTTTCTGTCCCTAGTTACTCTTTATTCACTTTCCTATAACCCACATCCTTAATCAATTACTGTTTCCTCATCATCAAGGAATGTTCCCTTTTACAAATAGTCCCCTTCCCAGTAGGCCTACATGCATATTAATTAGGACCGTTCCTTAAATATGGACGTACTGGTGAAGGAAAGGAGAGAAGAAAACGTTTTAAGAAAAAAAAAGAGATAGGTTGGAACTTTGTAGAATGTGAAAATGTAGCTTAGTAATTAATTCTGACTGCTGTAGAAGATGATAGAATCAATACCGGATCTACTGTGACTAAACTTAAAATTAACATAATTAGGGGACAAGAAGAATTACTAATAAAATGGTACCACATCCTTTTTGATCTTTCTTGGAAGACCAACCTCAGCAATGTGATGTGAGAATAAAGGTCACCTTTGACTCATAGACTTTGGTCCCATCATTTTACTGTAGGAAGTTGTTTTTACTCGAATGCAAAACTCGCCGCGTATGTGTGTCGTCACTGTAGAGTGTATAAAAACCGTTTAAAAATAAAACAGACAAAGTTACTGCGATATTGAGTTAAGAGTGTCACATTTAACATGAACTCAGAAGAAGCTATTCTCTATTCTAAAACTAGAAAGTTACAGCACACGTCTTTTGACCTTTATGTACGTCGATATTTGTCGATCAATCCGCAAGATGTAATTCTGGATGTTGGTTGCGGAACCGGCGATATTGCAAATGAGATGGCAGTCACTGCCCGTTCTGTAACTGGTGAGTATGACAGCTTAGCACGTGTGACTTACATCTGTATTATTTACACTACAGTTTCTAATGTTTAGTAGAAATAAAGTAATTTAGCGTTTATGATGATTAATACGTAGCTATAGTGTGATGTTTATCCACGAATGATAATGATAAATAATAATTGTATTTTATAGAGGAACTCTTTCTATTTCAAAAATGTAAAATATTGATTCACCAGTCATAGATTTAAATATATTATTTGGTTTTATATAACACCTAAATAAATTTCTGTCATTTGATTGAACGATTGTGGATCACATGGCGTAGGATTGTTTGATCGTTTGATAATTAACACTAAGGTGTGTTTATAAAATCCATATACATATGAATCAAATGTAGGCCTTGAGCTAGGGCTACCTTTTTAGGATTCAAATGATAGGAATCTATTTAGATGTTATATAAAACAAATAATGAATGTTTTATATTCGTGTAATGGTACAAATAATGGAATTTGGTGAATGATGAAAGGTTATATATTAACTCGGTTTCGCCTCGTTGAAATATAACCTTTCATTATTCCACCACCTCATGTCATTATTTGTACCATTACACTCATAAACATACATTATTTGTACCATTACACTCATAAACATTCATTATTTGTACCATTGCACTCATAAACATTCATTATTTGTATATTAATATATGTTTTAACAATATAAATGTGAATTACCATGTTTTATGGCGACAAATACATTTATCTGAATAAATACAAACAAAACATTTTCATTTGGGTTCGATTAAGTTCACTGGTTATAATCTTTGTTTTGAAAATGGGGGGATAAAATTATAAATAATTTGCGAAAATGTTTTATGACGATTTCATGTTGTATATCTTTAGGCCATGACATATCCAGAGAGATGGTAGATGTTGCAAAACAGAAATACCAACGTTTAAATCTGACCTACGAAATTGCTGATATCGTTGACTGCCTTCAAACATGTCCAAACTGGAAAGGTGCATTCAGCAAGGTTGTTTCTGTACATGTATTGCACTGGGTAAAAGAAAGAAAACAAGCGTTCCAAAATATTTTCGACTGCCTTAATGAAAATGGAAAATGCTATTTATTATTTTGTGGACCACTTCACCAAATGTTGGGGCTCAGTAAAGAAGATCTTCCATATTACTTGGAGAATCACAACAAATGGAAGCAACATCTTAGGGTATGTATAAGCTTAAATCTTGATTTTTGTAAACGGTTGGTTCCCCGGAGGCTTAGTGTGCGCTATTTTTTGAACGTCGATTTGGCCAAAGTGTGTTTATCTAGGCTATATTTATTAATTATTAAAAATACGGATCCACCCCCCTCTTTACTTGGGCCATATACCTATTTAGGATCCGCCCTGTAGGCCTAATCTATTCATTTCATCTTATATTTGTATAATAGTAATCGATACCTACCTCCTCCTCAGGGCTATGATCACAAGATGTATAACCAGCTTACACTAGAGGAAAATATGGAGTTGCTAAAATCGGTTGGTTTTCAAAAGGTTGAAGGAGAATTGCATTCACCTTGTGACGAAATCGACTTCGGCAAGAAGCAGTTAAGTGGTAAAAGATTATCATTTTCTATTTCTAATACGCTGTACTATATCTCAAATGTTTACGATTAGGCCTAACATTATCTTAAATATTTTAACCGCGCTCTGTCTGCTTGATATTGTAAAATGCTGAGCAGCTCAGGGAAGAAATCATTTCATACCATTCAGAGACGAGCGTTTGTGATTTTGAGTTTTATTTAATTTCAGATTACTTGAGTACACTTGTTGGTCATGTAAATTACGTACCTGAGGAGTATCGATCTGAGATTCTGCAAGATGCTACAGATTGGTGCTACCGAAATCTGCCGGTCAACAAACGAGGAAACACATACACTAAAATAGACATAATAGTGTTGCGTGCTATGAAGACAGAAAAGAACGTTATTATGTAGATACTATGGTGTATGCAGGGAGATGTATATTCCTTGCAAATTTGTTTTTCCACATTTATAACTTCATTTAAATCATTTAATTAAAAATTAACTATTTTTTTCCCGATACATTTTTTCTATTGGATCCTCCAAACAAACGTCAACCAGCCAAAGAAAATTTGTATATGGCATGCGACCAACACCATCAAGCAAGTAATCCATTGGTGCTATGATATAATATTTTTGTTCTATTATCAACATTTCCCCAGTATTGTAGGCGGCAAATTCCGTGATAAAGCATGTTCATTTGTAGAAACACCCACGAATGCAGCTTGCTGTTACATTACAGAATTTGGTATGGTATCCAATGGGTTCCAAATATTATATACAATGTTATTATAAATCAGTCCTACTGGTTGCTGAAGTTTTTACTGCGTCTTACTCTTTTCTGATGAACTCTGATTTTTTTTAATGTTATAAAGGCCAAGTATTGTAAATTTAACTGCTCAATATAGACGTTCGAGAATGGCATTATGTGTGTTTTTAATTATATTAGCTTTATAGCTACATTACATAAATTTTATAATTAAATAAGTAATCGATAAATATTTCAAGGTGTCTGTGTAATTATTACC